>NW_027370726.1:0-33825 GCF_046119375.1 Phyllobates terribilis
AGGAGCTGGCATCTCACTCTCTTTGAATCTTCTTTATCATGCTAGGATTAACAGGAAAAAGCTAAAAATTTCAGAATTGCACCGTGCAATGTGGAGATATTACTGTTTGTGCATTTACAATATTCATTGATTTTTGCCATTGAAAAACATGTTTTTCATATACCAGAAATGTTTGAAGCTACTGACTGAATGAAAGGAGCTGGCATCTCACTCTCTTTGAATCTTCTTTATCATGCTAGGATTAGCAGGAAAAAGCAAAAAATTTCAGAATTGCACCTTGCAATGTGGAGATATTACTGTTTGTGCATTTACAATATTCATTGATTTTTGCCATTGAAAAACATGTTTTTCATATACCAGAAATGTTTGAAGCTACTGACTGAATGAAAGGAGCTGGCATCTCACTCTCTTTGAATCTTCTTTATCATGCTAGGATTAACAGGAAAAAGCTAAAAATTTCAGAATTGCACCGTGCAATGTGGAGATATTACTGTTTGTGCATTTACAATATTCATTGATTTTTGCCATTGAAAAACATGTTTTTCATATACCAGAAATGTTTGAAGCTACTGACTGAATGAAAGGAGCTGGCATCTCACTCTCTTTGAATCTTCTTTATCATGCTAGGATTAGCAGGAAAAACCAAAAAATTTCAGAATTGCACCTTGCAATGTGGAGATATTACTGTTTGTGCATTTACAATATTCATTGATTTTTGCCATTGAAAAACATGTTTTTCATATACCAGAAATGTTTGAAGCTACTGACTGAATGAAAGGAGCTGGCATCTCACTCTCTTTGAATCTTCTTTATCATGCTAGGATTAACAGGAAAAAGCAAAAAATTTCAGAATTGCACCTTGCAATGTGGAGATATTACTGTTTGTGCATTTACAATATTCATTGATTTTTGCCATTGAAAAACATGTTTTTCATATACCAGAAATGTTTGAAGCTACTGACTGAATGAAAGGAGCTGGCATCTCACTCTCTTTGAATCTTCTTTATCATGCTAGGATTAACAGGAAAAAGCTAAAAATTTCAGAATTGCACCGTGCAATGTGGAGATATTACTGTTTGTGCATTTACAATATTCATTGATTTTTGCCATTGAAAAACATGTTTTTCATATACCAGAAATGTTTGAAGCTACTGACTGAATGAAAGGAGCTGGCATCTCACTCTCTTTGAATCTTCTTTATCATGCTAGGATTAGCAGGAAAAAGCAAAAAATTTCAGAATTGCACCTTGCAATGTGGAGATATTACTGTTTGTGCATTTACAATATTCATTGATTTTTGCCATTGAAAAACATGTTTTTCATATACCAGAAATGTTTGAAGCTACTGACTGAATGAAAGGAGCTGGCATCTCACTCTCTTTGAATCTTCTTTATCATGCTAGGATTAACAGGAAAAAGCTAAAAATTTCAGAATTGCACCGTGCAATGTGGAGATATTACTGTTTGTGCATTTACAATATTCATTGATTTTTGCCATTGAAAAACATGTTTTTCATATACCAGAAATGTTTGAAGCTACTGACTGAATGAAAGGAGCTGTCATCTCACTCTCTTTGAATCTTCTTTATCATGCTAGGATTAGCAGGAAAAAGCAAAAAATTTCAGAATTGCACCTTGCAATGTGGAGATATTACTGTTTGTGCATTTACAATATTCATTGATTTTTGCCATTGAAAAACATGTTTTTCATATACCAGAAATGTTTGAAGCTACTGACTGAATGAAAGGAGCTGGCATCTCACTCTCTTTGAATCTTCTTTATCATGCTAGGATTAACAGGAAAAAGCTAAAAATTTCAGAATTGCACCGTGCAATGTGGAGATATTACTGTTTGTGCATTTACAATATTCATTGATTTTTGCCATTGAAAAACATGTTTTTCATATACCAGAAATGTTTGAAGCTACTGACTGAATGAAAGGAGCTGGCATCTCACTCTCTTTGAATCTTCTTTATCATGCTAGGATTAGCAGGAAAAACCAAAAAATTTCAGAATTGCACCTTGCAATGTGGAGATATTACTGTTTGTGCATTTACAATATTCATTGATTTTTGCCATTGAAAAACATGTTTTTCATATACCAGAAATGTTTGAAGCTACTGACTGAATGAAAGGAGCTGGCATCTCACTCTCTTTGAATCTTCTTTATCATGCTAGGATTAACAGGAAAAAGCAAAAAATTTCAGAATTGCACCTTGCAATGTGGAGATATTACTGTTTGTGCATTTACAATATTCATTGATTTTTGCCATTGAAAAACATGTTTTTCATATACCAGAAATGTTTGAAGCTACTGACTGAATGAAAGGAGCTGGCATCTCACTCTCTTTGAATCTTCTTTATCATGCTAGGATTAACAGGAAAAAGCAAAAAATTTCAGAATTGCACCTTGCAATGTGGAGATATTACTGTTTGTGCATTTACAATATTCATTGATTTTTGCCATTGAAAAACATGTTTTTCATATACCAGAAATGTTTGAAGCTACTGACTGAATGAAAGGAGCTGGCATCTCACTCTCTTTGAATCTTCTTTATCATGCTAGGATTAACAGGAAAAAGCAAAAAATTTCAGAATTGCACCTTGCAATGTGGAGATATTACTGTTTGTGCATTTACAATATTCATTGATTTTTGCCATTGAAAAACATGTTTTTCATATACCAGAAATGTTTGAAGCTACTGACTGAATGAAAGGAGCTGGCATCTCACTCTCTTTGAATCTTCTTTATCATGCTAGGATTAACAGGAAAAAGCAAAAAATTTCAGAATTGCACCTTGCAATGTGGAGATATTACTGTTTGTGCATTTACAATATTCATTGATTTTTGCCATTGAAAAACATGTTTTTCATATACCAGAAATGTTTGAAGCTACTGACTGAATGAAAGGAGCTGGCATCTCACTCTCTTTGAATCTTCTTTATCATGCTAGGATTAACAGGAAAAAGCTAAAAATTTCAGAATTGCACCGTGCAATGTGGAGATATTACTGTTTGTGCATTTACAATATTCATTGATTTTTGCCATTGAAAAACATGTTTTTCATATACCAGAAATGTTTGAAGCTACTGACTGAATGAAAGGAGCTGGCATCTCACTCTCTTTGAATCTTCTTTATCATGCTAGGATTAGCAGGAAAAAGCAAAAAATTTCAGAATTGCACCTTGCAATGTGGAGATATTACTGTTTGTGCATTTACAATATTCATTGATTTTTGCCATTGAAAAACATGTTTTTCATATACCAGAAATGTTTGAAGCTACTGACTGAATGAAAGGAGCTGGCATCTCACTCTCTTTGAATCTTCTTTATCATGCTAGGATTAACAGGAAAAAGCAAAAAATTTCAGAATTGCACCTTGCAATGTGGAGATATTACTGTTTGTGCATTTACAATATTCATTGATTTTTGCCATTGAAAAACATGTTTTTCATATACCAGAAATGTTTGAAGCTACTGACTGAATGAAAGGAGCTGGCATCTCACTCTCTTTGAATCTTCTTTATCATGCTAGGATTAACAGGAAAAAGCAAAAAATTTCAGAATTGCACCTTGCAATGTGGAGATATTACTGTTTGTGCATTTACAATATTCATTGATTTTTGCCATTGAAAAACATGTTTTTCATATACCAGAAATGTTTGAAGCTACTGACTGAATGAAAGGAGCTGGCATCTCACTCTCTTTGAATCTTCTTTATCATGCTAGGATTAACAGGAAAAAGCAAAAAATTTCAGAATTGCACCTTGCAATGTGGAGATATTACTGTTTGTGCATTTACAATATTCATTGATTTTTGCCATTGAAAAACATGTTTTTCATATACCAGAAATGTTTGAAGCTACTGACTGAATGAAAGGAGCTGGCATCTCACTCTCTTTGAATCTTCTTTATCATGCTAGGATTAACAGGAAAAAGCAAAAAATTTCAGAATTGCACCTTGCAATGTGGAGATATTACTGTTTGTGCATTTACAATATTCATTGATTTTTGCCATTGAAAAACATGTTTTTCATATACCAGAAATGTTTGAAGCTACTGACTGAATGAAAGGAGCTGGCATCTCACTCTCTTTGAATCTTCTTTATCATGCTAGGATTAACAGGAAAAAGCAAAAAATTTCAGAATTGCACCTTGCAATGTGGAGATATTACTGTTTGTGCATTTACAATATTCATTGATTTTTGCCATTGAAAAACATGTTTTTCATATACCAGAAATGTTTGAAGCTACTGACTGAATGAAAGGAGCTGGCATCTCACTCTCTTTGAATCTTCTTTATCATGCTAGGATTAACAGGAAAAAGCTAAAAATTTCAGAATTGCACCGTGCAATGTGGAGATATTACTGTTTGTGCATTTACAATATTCATTGATTTTTGCCATTGAAAAACATGTTTTTCATATACCAGAAATGTTTGAAGCTACTGACTGAATGAAAGGAGCTGGCATCTCACTCTCTTTGAATCTTCTTTATCATGCTAGGATTAGCAGGAAAAAGCAAAAAATTTCAGAATTGCACCTTGCAATGTGGAGATATTACTGTTTGTGCATTTACAATATTCATTGATTTTTGCCATTGAAAAACATGTTTTTCATATACCAGAAATGTTTGAAGCTACTGACTGAATGAAAGGAGCTGGCATCTCACTCTCTTTGAATCTTCTTTATCATGCTAGGATTAACAGGAAAAAGCAAAAAATTTCAGAATTGCACCTTGCAATGTGGAGATATTACTGTTTGTGCATTTACAATATTCATTGATTTTTGCCATTGAAAAACATGTTTTTCATATACCAGAAATGTTTGAAGCTACTGACTGAATGAAAGGAGCTGGCATCTCACTCTCTTTGAATCTTCTTTATCATGCTAGGATTAACAGGAAAAAGCAAAAAATTTCAGAATTGCACCTTGCAATGTGGAGATATTACTGTTTGTGCATTTACAATATTCATTGATTTTTGCCATTGAAAAACGTCCAGAAATGTTTGAAGCTACTGACTGAATGAAAGGAGCTTGGCATCTCACTCTCTTTGAATCTTCTTTATCATGCTAGGATTAACAGGAAAAAGCTAAAAATTTCAGAATTGCACCTTGCAATGTGGAGATATTACTGTTTGTGCATTTACAATATTCATTGATTTTTGCCATTGAAAAACGTCCAGAAATGTTTGAAGCTACTGACTGAATGAAAGGAGCTGGCATCTCACTCTCTTTGAATCTTCTTTATCATGCTAGGATTAGCAGGAAAAAGCAAAAAATTTCAGAATTGCACCTTGCAATGTGGAGATATTACTGTTTGTGCATTTACAATATTCATTGATTTTTGCCATTGAAAAACATGTTTTTCATATACCAGAAATGTTTGAAGCTACTGACTGAATGAAAGGAGCTGGCATCTCACTCTTTGAATCTTCTTTATCATGCTAGGATTAGCAGGATAAAGCAAAAAATTTCAGAATTGCACCTTGCAATGTGGAGATATTACTGTTTGTGCATTTACAATATTCATTGATTTTTGCCATTGAAAAACATGTTTTTCATATACCAGAAATGTTTGAAGCTACTGACTGAATGAAAGGAGCTGGCATCTCACTCTCTTTGAATCTTCTTTATCATGCTAGGATTAACAGGAAAAAGCAAAAAATTTCAGAATTGCACCTTGCAATGTGGAGATATTACTGTTTGTGCATTTACAATATTCATTGATTTTTGCCATTGAAAAACGTCCAGAAATGTTTGAAGCTACTGACTGAATGAAAGGAGCTGGCATCTCACTCTCTTTGAATCTTCTTTATCATGCTAGGATTAGCAGGAAAAAGCAAAAAATTTCAGAATTGCACCTTGCAATGTGGAGATATTACTGTTTGTGCATTTACAATATTCATTGATTTTTGCCATTGAAAAACGTCCAGAAATGTTTGAAGCTACTGACTGAATGAAAGGAGCTGGCATCTCACTCTCTTTGAATCTTCTTTATCATGCTAGGATTAGCAGGAAAAAGCAAAAAATTTCAGAATTGCACCTTGCAATGTGGAGATATTACTGTTTGTGCATTTACAATATTCATTGATTTTTGCCATTGAAAAACATCATGTTATTCATATACCAGAAATGTTTGAAGCTACTGACTGAATGAAAGGAGCTGGCATCTCACTCTCTTTGAATCTTCTTTATCATGCTAGGATTAGCAGGAAAAAGCAAAAAATTTCCGAATTGCACCTTGCAATGTGGAGATATTACTGTTTGTGCATTTACAATATTCATTGATTTTTGCCATTGAAAAACATGTTTTTCATATACCAGAAATGTTTGAAGCTACTGACTGAATGAAAGGAGCTGGCATCTCACTCTCTTTGAATCTTCTTTATCATGCTAGGATTAGCAGGAAAAAGCAAAAAATTTCAGAATTGCACCTTGCAATGTGGAGATATTACTGTTTGTGCATTTACAATATTCATTGATTTTTGCCATTGAAAAACATGTTTTTCATATACCAGAAATGTTTGAAGCTACTGACTGAATGAAAGGAGCTGGCATCTCACTCTCTTTGAATCTTCTTTATCATGCTAGGATTAGAAGGAAAAAGCAAAAAATTTCAGAATTGCACCTTGCAATGTGGAGATATTACTGTTTGTGCATTTACAATATTCATTAATTTTTGCCATTGAAAAACGTCCAGAAATGTTTGAAGCTACTGACTGAATGAAAGGAGCTGGCATCTCACTCTCTTTGAATCTTCTTTATCATGCTAGGATTAACAGGAAAAAGCTAAAAATTTCAGAATTGCACCGTGCAATGTGGAGATATTACTGTTTGTGCATTTACAATATTCATTGATTTTTGCCATTGAAAAACATGTTTTTCATATACCAGAAATGTTTGAAGCTACTGACTGAATGAAAGGAGCTGGCATCTCACTCTCTTTGAATCTTCTTTATCATGCTAGGATTAGCAGGAAAAAGCAAAAAATTTCAGAATTGCACCTTGCAATGTGGAGATATTACTGTTTGTGCATTTACAATATTCATTGATTTTTGCCATTGAAAAACATGTTTTTCATATACCAGAAATGTTTGAAGCTACTGACTGAATGAAAGGAGCTGGCATCTCACTCTCTTTGAATCTTCTTTATCATGCTAGGATTAACAGGAAAAACAAAAAATTTCAGAATTGCACCTTGCAATGTGGAGATATTACTGTTTGTGCATTTACAATATTCATTGATTTTTGCCATTGAAAAACATGTTTTTCATATACCAGAAATGTTTGAAGCTACTGACTGAATGAAAGGAGCTGGCATCTCACTCTCTTTGAATCTTCTTTATCATGCTAGGATTAACAGGAAAAAGCCAAAAATTTCAGAATTGCACCGTGCAATGTGGAGATATTACTGTTTGTGCATTTACAATATTCATTGATTTTTGCCATTGAAAAACATGTTTTTCATATACCAGAAATGTTTGAAGCTACTGACTGAATGAAAGGAGCTGGCATCTCACTCTCTTTGAATCTTCTTTATCATGCTAGGATTAGCAGGAAAAAGCAAAAAATTTCAGAATTGCACCTTGCAATGTGGAGATATTACTGTTTGTGCATTTACAATATTCATTGATTTTTGCCATTGAAAAACATGTTTTTCATATACCAGAAATGTTTGAAGCTACTGACTGAATGAAAGGAGCTGGCATCTCACTCTCTTTGAATCTTCTTTATCATGCTAGGATTAACAGGAAAAAGCAAAAAATTTCAGAATTGCACCTTGCAATGTGGAGATATTACTGTTTGTGCATTTACAATATTCATTGATTTTTGCCATTGAAAAACATGTTTTTCATATACCAGAAATGTTTGAAGCTACTGACTGAATGAAAGGAGCTGGCATCTCACTCTCTTTGAATCTTCTTTATCATGCTAGGATTAACAGGAAAAAGCTAAAAATTTCAGAATTGCACCGTGCAATGTGGAGATATTACTGTTTGTGCATTTACAATATTCATTGATTTTTGCCATTGAAAAACATGTTTTTCATATACCAGAAATGTTTGAAGCTACTGACTGAATGAAAGGAGCTGGCATCTCACTCTCTTTGAATCTTCTTTATCATGCTAGGATTAGCAGGAAAAAGCAAAAAATTTCAGAATTGCACCTTGCAATGTGGAGATATTACTGTTTGTGCATTTACAATATTCATTGATTTTTGCCATTGAAAAACATGTTTTTCATATACCAGAAATGTTTGAAGCTACTGACTGAATGAAAGGAGCTGGCATCTCACTCTCTTTGAATCTTCTTTATCATGCTAGGATTAACAGGAAAAAGCAAAAAATTTCAGAATTGCACCTTGCAATGTGGAGATATTACTGTTTGTGCATTTACAATATTCATTGATTTTTGCCATTGAAAAACATGTTTTTCATATACCAGAAATGTTTGAAGCTACTGACTGAATGAAAGGAGCTGGCATCTCACTCTCTTTGAATCTTCTTTATCATGCTAGGATTAACAGGAAAAAGCTAAAAATTTCAGAATTGCACCGTGCAATGTGGAGATATTACTGTTTGTGCATTTACAATATTCATTGATTTTTGCCATTGAAAAACATGTTTTTCATATACCAGAAATGTTTGAAGCTACTGACTGAATGAAAGGAGCTGGCATCTCACTCTCTTTGAATCTTCTTTATCATGCTAGGATTAGCAGGAAAAAGCAAAAAATTTCAGAATTGCACCTTGCAATGTGGAGATATTACTGTTTGTGCATTTACAATATTCATTGATTTTTGCCATTGAAAAACATGTTTTTCATATACCAGAAATGTTTGAAGCTACTGACTGAATGAAAGGAGCTGGCATCTCACTCTCTTTGAATCTTCTTTATCATGCTAGGATTAACAGGAAAAAGCAAAAAATTTCAGAATTGCACCTTGCAATGTGGAGATATTACTGTTTGTGCATTTACAATATTCATTGATTTTTGCCATTGAAAAACATGTTTTTCATATACCAGAAATGTTTGAAGCTACTGACTGAATGAAAGGAGCTGGCATCTCACTCTCTTTGAATCTTCTTTATCATGCTAGGATTAACAGGAAAAAGCTAAAAATTTCAGAATTGCACCGTGCAATGTGGAGATATTACTGTTTGTGCATTTACAATATTCATTGATTTTTGCCATTGAAAAACATGTTTTTCATATACCAGAAATGTTTGAAGCTACTGACTGAATTAAAGGAGCTGGCATCTCACTCTCTTTGAATCTTCTTTATCATGCTAGGATTAGCAGGAAAAAGCAAAAAATTTCAGAATTGCACCTTGCAATGTGGAGATATTACTGTTTGTGCATTTACAATATTCATTGATTTTTGCCATTGAAAAACATGTTTTTCATATACCAGAAATGTTTGAAGCTACTGACTGAATGAAAGGAGCTGGCATCTCACTCTCTTTGAATCTTCTTTATCATGCTAGGATTAACAGGAAAAAGCTAAAAATTTCAGAATTGCACCTTGCAATGTGGAGATATTACTGTTTGTGCATTTACAATATTCATTGATTTTTGCCATTGAAAAACATGTTTTTCATATACCAGAAATGTTTGAAGCTACTGACTGAATGAAAGGAGCTGGCATCTCACTCTCTTTGAATCTTCTTTATCATGCTAGGATTAGCAGGAAAAAGCAAAAAATTTCAGAATTGCACCTTGCAATGTGGAGATATTACTGTTTGTGCATTTACAATATTCATTGATTTTTGCCATTGAAAAACATGTTTTTCATATACCAGAAATGTTTGAAGCTACTGACTGAATGAAAGGAGCTGGCATCTCACTCTCTTTGAATCTTCTTTATCATGCTAGGATTAACAGGAAAAAGCAAAAAATTTCAGAATTGCACCGTGCAATGTGGAGATATTACTGTTTGTGCATTTACAATATTCATTGATTTTTGCCATTGAAAAACATGTTTTTCATATACCAGAAATGTTTGAAGCTACTGACTGAATGAAAGGAGCTGTCATCTCACTCTCTTTGAATCTTCTTTATCATGCTAGGATTAGCAGGAAAAAGCAAAAAATTTCAGAATTGCACCTTGCAATGTGGAGATATTACTGTTTGTGCATTTACAATATTCATTGATTTTTGCCATTGAAAAACATGTTTTTCATATACCAGAAATGTTTGTAGCTACTGACTGAATGAAAGGAGCTGGCATCTCACTCTCTTTGAATCTTCTTTATCATGCTAGGATTAACAGGAAAAAGCAAAAAATTTCAGAATTGCACCTTGCAATGTGGAGATATTACTGTTTGTGCATTTACAATATTCATTGATTTTTGCCATTGAAAAACATGTTTTTCATATACCAGAAATGTTTGAAGCTACTGACTGAATGAAAGGAGCTGGCATCTCACTCTCTTTGAATCTTCTTTATCATGCTAGGATTAACAGGAAAAAGCTAAAAATTTCAGAATTGCACCGTGCAATGTGGAGATATTACTGTTTGTGCATTTACAATATTCATTGATTTTTGCCATTGAAAAACATGTTTTTCATATACCAGAAATGTTTGAAGCTACTGACTGAATGAAAGGAGCTGGCATCTCACTCTCTTTGAATCTTCTTTATCATGCTAGGATTAGCAGGAAAAAGCAAAAAATTTCAGAATTGCACCTTGCAATGTGGAGATATTACTGTTTGTGCATTTACAATATTCATTGATTTTTGCCATTGAAAAACATGTTTTTCATATACCAGAAATGTTTGAAGCTACTGACTGAATGAAAGGAGCTGGCATCTCACTCTCTTTGTTTTACCATATTTTTTTATTTTTAATAAACAATTTAACAGGGGAATAACACACGTAGCATAAAAGTAGTGACAAAAGAATATTCATAATAAGGGAAAAATCTCACTCTCTTTGAATCTTCTTTATCATGCTAGGATTAACAGGAAAAAGCTAAAAATTTCAGAATTGCACCGTGCAATGTGGAGATATTACTGTTTGTGCATTTACAATATTCATTGATTTTTGCCATTGAAAAACATGTTTTTCATATACCAGAAATGTTTGAAGCTACTGACTGAATGAAAGGAGCTGGCATCTTACTCTCTTTGAATCTTCTTTATCATGCTAGGATTAGCAGGAAAAAGCTAAAAATTTCAGAATTGCACCGTGCAATGTGGAGATATTACTGTTTGTGCATTTACAATATTCATTGATTTTTGCCATTGAAAAACATGTTTTTCATATACCAGAAATGTTTGAAGCTACTGACTGAATGAAAGGAGCTGGCATCTCACTCTCTTTGAATCTTCTTTATCATGCTAGGATTAGCAGGAAAAAGCAAAAAATTTCAGAATTGCACCTTGCAATGTGGAGATATTACTGTTTGTGCATTTACAATATTCATTGATTTTTGCCATTGAAAAACATGTTTTTCATATACCAGAAATGTTTGAAGCTACTGACTGAATGAAAGGAGCTGGCATCTCACTCTCTTTGAATCTTCTTTATCATGCTAGGATTAACAGGAAAAAGCTAAAAATTTCAGAATTGCACCGTGCAATGTGGAGATATTACTGTTTGTGCATTTACAATATTCATTGATTTTTGCCATTGAAAAACATGTTTTTCATATACCAGAAATGTTTGAAGCTACTGACTGAATGAAAGGAGCTGGCATCTCACTCTCTTTGAATCTTCTTTATCATGCTAGGATTAGCAGGAAAAAGCAAAAAATTTCAGAATTGCACCTTGCAATGTGGAGATATTACTGTTTGTGCATTTACAATATTCATTGATTTTTGCCATTGAAAAACATGTTTTTCATATACCAGAAATGTTTGAAGCTACTGACTGAATGAAAGGAGCTGGCATCTCACTCTCTTTGAATCTTCTTTATCATGCTAGGATTAACAGGAAAAAGCTAAAAATTTCAGAATTGCACCGTGCAATGTGGAGATATTACTGTTTGTGCATTTACAATATTCATTGATTTTTGCCATTGAAAAACGTTTTTCATATACCAGAAATGTTTGAAGCTACTGACTGAATGAAAGGAGCTGGCATCTCACTCTCTTTGAATCTTCTTTATCATGCTAGGATTAACAGGAAAAAGCAAAAAATTTCAGAATTGCACCTTGCAATGTGGAGATATTACTGTTTGTGCATTTACAATATTCATTGATTTTTGCCATTGAAAAACATGTTTTTCATATACCAGAAATGTTTGAAGCTACTGACTGAATGAAAGGAGCTGGCATCTCACTCTCTTTGAATCTTCTTTATCATGCTAGGATTAGCAGGAAAAAGCAAAAAATTTCAGAATTGCACCTTGCAATGTGGAGATATTACTGTTTGTGCATTTACAATATTCATTGATTTTTGCCATTGAAAAACATGTTTTTCATATACCAGAAATGTTTGAAGCTACTGACTGAATGAAAGGAGCTGGCATCTCACTCTCTTTGAATCTTCTTTATCATGCTAGGATTAACAGGAAAAAGCAAAAAATTTCAGAATTGCACCTTGCAATGTGGAGATATTACTGTTTGTGCATTTACAATATTCATTGATTTTTGCCATTGAAAAACATGTTTTTCATATACCAGAAATGTTTGAAGCTACTGACTGAATGAAAGGAGCTGGCATCTCACTCTCTTTGAATCTTCTTTATCATGCTAGGATTAACAGGAAAAAGCTAAAAATTTCAGAATTGCACCGTGCAATGTGGAGATATTACTGTTTGTGCATTTACAATATTCATTGATTTTTGCCATTGAAAAACATGTTTTTCATATACCAGAAATGTTTGAAGCTACTGACTGAATGAAAGGAGCTGGCATCTCACTCTCTTTGAATCTTCTTTATCATGCTAGGATTAACAGGAAAAAGCTAAAAATTTCAGAATTGCACCGTGCAATGTGGAGATATTACTGTTTGTGCATTTACAATATTCATTGATTTTTGCCATTGAAAAACATGTTTTTCATATACCAGAAATGTTTGAAGCTACTGACTGAATGAAAGGAGCTGGCATCTCACTCTCTTTGAATCTTCTTTATCATGCTAGGATTAGCAGGAAAAAGCAAAAAATTTCAGAATTGCACCTTGCAATGTGGAGATATTACTGTTTGTGCATTTACAATATTCATTGATTTTTGCCATTGAAAAACATGTTTTTCATATACCAGAAATGTTTGAAGCTACTGACTGAATGAAAGGAGCTGGCATCTCACTCTCTTTGAATCTTCTTTATCATGCTAGGATTAACAGGAAAAAGCAAAAAATTTCAGAATTGCACCTTGCAATGTGGAGATATTACTGTTTGTGCATTTACAATATTCATTGATTTTTGCCATTGAAAAACATGTTTTTCATATACCAGAAATGTTTGAAGCTACTGACTGAATGAAAGGAGCTGGCATCTCACTCTCTTTGAATCTTCTTTATCATGCTAGGATTAACAGGAAAAAGCAAAAAATTTCAGAATTGCACCTTGCAATGTGGAGATATTACTGTTTGTGCATTTACAATATTCATTGATTTTTGCCATTGAAAAACGTCCAGAAATGTTTGAAGCTACTGACTGAATGAAAGGAGCTGGCATCTCACTCTCTTTGAATCTTCTTTATCATGCTAGGATTAACAGGAAAAAGCTAAAAATTTCAGAATTGCACCTTGCAATGTGGAGATATTACTGTTTGTGCATTTACAATATTCATTGATTTTTGCCATTGAAAAACGTCCAGAAATGTTTGAAGCTACTGACTGAATGAAAGGAGCTGGCATCTCACTCTCTTTGAATCTTCTTTATCATGCTAGGATTAGCAGGAAAAAGCAAAAAATTTCAGAATTGCACCTTGCAATGTGGAGATATTACTGTTTGTGCATTTACAATATTCATTGATTTTTGCCATTGAAAAACATGTTTTTCATATACCAGAAATGTTTGAAGCTAATGACTGAATGAAAGGAGCTGGCATCTCACTCTTTGAATCTTCTTTATCATGCTAGGATTAGCAGGATAAAGCAAAAAATTTCAGAATTGCACCTTGCAATGTGGAGATATTACTGTTTGTGCATTTACAATATTCATTGATTTTTGCCATTGAAAAACATGTTTTTCATATACCAGAAATGTTTGAAGCTACTGACTGAATGAAAGGAGCTGGCATCTCACTCTCTTTGAATCTTCTTTATCATGCTAGGATTAACAGGAAAAAGCAAAAAATTTCAGAATTGCACCTTGCAATGTGGAGATATTACTGTTTGTGCATTTACAATATTCATTGATTTTTGCCATTGAAAAACGTCCAGAAATGTTTGAAGCTACTGACTGAATGAAAGGAGCTGGCATCTCACTCTCTTTGAATCTTCTTTATCATGCTAGGATTAGCAGGAAAAAGCAAAAAATTTCAGAATTGCACCTTGCAATGTGGAGATATTACTGTTTGTGCATTTACAATATTCATTGATTTTTGCCATTGAAAAACGTCCAGAAATGTTTGAAGCTACTGACTGAATGAAAGGAGCTGGCATCTCACTCTCTTTGAATCTTCTTTATCATGCTAGGATTAGCAGGAAAAAGCAAAAAATTTCAGAATTGCACCTTGCAATGTGGAGATATTACTGTTTGTGCATTTACAATATTCATTGATTTTTGCCATTGAAAAACATCATGTTATTCATATACCAGAAATGTTTGAAGCTACTGACTGAATGAAAGGAGCTGGCATCTCACTCTCTTTGAATCTTCTTTATCATGCTAGGATTAGCAGGAAAAAGCAAAAAATTTCCGAATTGCACCTTGCAATGTGGAGATATTACTGTTTGTGCATTTACAATATTCATTGATTTTTGCCATTGAAAAACATGTTTTTCATATACCAGAAATGTTTGAAGCTACTGACTGAATGAAAGGAGCTGGCATCTCACTCTCTTTGAATCTTCTTTATCATGCTAGGATTAGCAGGAAAAAGCAAAAAATTTCAGAATTGCACCTTGCAATGTGGAGATATTACTGTTTGTGCATTTACAATATTCATTGATTTTTGCCATTGAAAAACATGTTTTTCATATACCAGAAATGTTTGAAGCTACTGACTGAATGAAAGGAGCTGGCATCTCACTCTCTTTGAATCTTCTTTATCATGCTAGGATTAGCAGGAAAAAGCAAAAAATTTCAGAATTGCACCTTGCAATGTGGAGATATTACTGTTTGTGCATTTACAATATTCATTAATTTTTGCCATTGAAAAACGTCCAGAAATGTTTGAAGCTACTGACTGAATGAAAGGAGCTGGCATCTCACTCTCTTTGAATCTTCTTTATCATGCTAGGATTAACAGGAAAAAGCTAAAAATTTCAGAATTGCACCGTGCAATGTGGAGATATTACTGTTTGTGCATTTACAATATTCATTGATTTTTGCCATTGAAAAACATGTTTTTCATATACCAGAAATGTTTGAAGCTACTGACTGAATGAAAGGAGCTGGCATCTCACTCTCTTTGAATCTTCTTTATCATGCTAGGATTAGCAGGAAAAAGCAAAAAATTTCAGAATTGCACCTTGCAATGTGGAGATATTACTGTTTGTGCATTTACAATATTCATTGATTTTTGCCATTGAAAAACATGTTTTTCATATACCAGAAATGTTTGAAGCTACTGACTGAATGAAAGGAGCTGGCATCTCACTCTCTTTGAATCTTCTTTATCATGCTAGGATTAACAGGAAAAAGCAAAAAATTTCAGAATTGCACCTTGCAATGTGGAGATATTACTGTTTGTGCATTTACAATATTCATTGATTTTTGCCATTGAAAAACATGTTTTTCATATACCAGAAATGTTTGAAGCTACAGACTGAATGAAAGGAGCTGGCATCTCACTCTCTTTGAATCTTCTTTATCATGCTAGGATTAACAGGAAAAAGCCAAAAAGTTCAGAATTGCACCGTGCAATGTGGAGATATTACTGTTTGTGCATTTACAATATTCATTGATTTTTGCCATTGAAAAACATGTTTTTCATATACCAGAAATGTTTGAAGCTACTGACTGAATGAAAGGAGCTGGCATCTCACTCTCTTTGAATCTTCTTTATCATGCTAGGATTAGCAGGAAAAAGCAAAAAATTTCAGAATTGCACCTTGCAATGTGGAGATATTACTGTTTGTGCATTTACAATATTCATTGATTTTTGCCATTGAAAAACATGTTTTTCATATACCAGAAATGTTTGAAGCTACTGACTGAATGAAAGGAGCTGGCATCTCACTCTCTTTGAATCTTCTTTATCATGCTAGGATTAACAGGAAAAAGCAAAAAATTTCAGAATTGCACCTTGCAATGTGGAGATATTACTGTTTGTGCATTTACAATATTCATTGATTTTTGCCATTGAAAAACATGTTTTTCATATACCAGAAATGTTTGAAGCTACTGACTGAATGAAAGGAGCTGGCATCTCACTCTCTTTGAATCTTCTTTATCATGCTAGGATTAACAGGAAAAAGCTAAAAATTTCAGAATTGCACCGTGCAATGTGGAGATATTACTGTTTGTGCATTTACAATATTCATTGATTTTTGCCATTGAAAAACATGTTTTTCATATACCAGAAATGTTTGAAGCTACTGACTGAATGAAAGGAGCTGGCATCTCACTCTCTTTGAATCTTCTTTATCATGCTAGGATTAGCAGGAAAAAGCAAAAAATTTCAGAATTGCACCTTGCAATGTGGAGATATTACTGTTTGTGCATTTACAATATTCATTGATTTTTGCCATTGAAAAACATGTTTTTCATATACCAGAAATGTTTGAAGCTACTGACTGAATGAAAGGAGCTGGCATCTCACTCTCTTTGAATCTTCTTTATCATGCTAGGATTAACAGGAAAAAGCAAAAAATTTCAGAATTGCACCTTGCAATGTGGAGATATTACTGTTTGTGCATTTACAATATTCATTGATTTTTGCCATTGAAAAACATGTTTTTCATATACCAGAAATGTTTGAAGCTACTGACTGAATGAAAGGAGCTGGCATCTCACTCTCTTTGAATCTTCTTTATCATGCTAGGATTAACAGGAAAAAGCTAAAAATTTCAGAATTGCACCGTGCAATGTGGAGATATTACTGTTTGTGCATTTACAATATTCATTGATTTTTGCCATTGAAAAACATGTTTTTCATATACCAGAAATGTTTGAAGCTACTGACTGAATGAAAGGAGCTGGCATCTCACTCTCTTTGAATCTTCTTTATCATGCTAGGATTAGCAGGAAAAAGCAAAAAATTTCAGAATTGCACCTTGCAATGTGGAGATATTACTGTTTGTGCATTTACAATATTCATTGATTTTTGCCATTGAAAAACATGTTTTTCATATACCAGAAATGTTTGAAGCTACTGACTGAATGAAAGGAGCTGGCATCTCACTCTCTTTGAATCTTCTTTATCATGCTAGGATTAACAGGAAAAAGCAAAAAATTTCAGAATTGCACCTTGCAATGTGGAGATATTACTGTTTGTGCATTTACAATATTCATTGATTTTTGCCATTGAAAAACATGTTTTTCATATACCAGAAATGTTTGAAGCTACTGACTGAATGAAAGGAGCTGGCATCTCACTCTCTTTGAATCTTCTTTATCATGCTAGGATTAACAGGAAAAAGCTAAAAATTTCAGAATTGCACCGTGCAATGTGGAGATATTACTGTTTGTGCATTTACAATATTCATTGATTTTTGCCATTGAAAAACATGTTTTTCATATACCAGAAATGTTTGAAGCTACTGACTGAATGAAAGGAGCTGGCATCTCACTCTCTTTGAATCTTCTTTATCATGCTAGGATTAGCAGGAAAAAGCAAAAAATTTCAGAATTGCACCTTGCAATGTGGAGATATTACTGTTTGTGCATTTACAATATTCATTGATTTTTGCCATTGAAAAACATGTTTTTCATATACCAGAAATGTTTGAAGCTACTGACTGAATGAAAGGAGCTGGCATCTCACTCTCTTTGAATCTTCTTTATCATGCTAGGATTAACAGGAAAAAGCTAAAAATTTCAGAATTGCACCTTGCAATGTGGAGATATTACTGTTTGTGCATTTACAATATTCATTGATTTTTGCCATTGAAAAACATGTTTTTCATATACCAGAAATGTTTGAAGCTACTGACTGAATGAAAGGAGCTGGCATCTCACTCTCTTTGAATCTTCTTTATCATGCTAGGATTAGCAGGAAAAAGCAAAAAATTTCAGAATTGCACCTTGCAATGTGGAGATATTACTGTTTGTGCATTTACAATATTCATTGATTTTTGCCATTGAAAAACATGTTTTTCATATACCAGAAATGTTTGAAGCTACTGACTGAATGAAAGGAGCTGGCATCTCACTCTCTTTGAATCTTCTTTATCATGCTAGGATTAACAGGAAAAAGCAAAAAATTTCAGAATTGCACCGTGCAATGTGGAGATATTACTGTTTGTGCATTTACAATATTCATTGATTTTTGCCATTGAAAAACATGTTTTTCATATACCAGAAATGTTTGAAGCTACTGACTGAATGAAAGGAGCTGTCATCTCACTCTCTTTGAATCTTCTTTATCATGCTAGGATTAGCAGGAAAAAGCAAAAAATTTCAGAATTGCACCTTGCAATGTGGAGATATTACTGTTTGTGCATTTACAATATTCATTGATTTTTGCCATTGAAAAACATGTTTTTCATATACCAGAAATGTTTGTAGCTACTGACTGAATGAAAGGAGCTGGCATCTCACTCTCTTTGAATCTTCTTTATCATGCTAGGATTAACAGGAAAAAGCAAAAAATTTCAGAATTGCACCTTGCAATGTGGAGATATTACTGTTTGTGCATTTACAATATTCATTGATTTTTGCCATTGAAAAACATGTTTTTCATATACCAGAAATGTTTGAAGCTACTGACTGAATGAAAGGAGCTGGCATCTCACTCTCTTTGAATCTTCTTTATCATGCTAGGATTAACAGGAAAAAGCTAAAAATTTCAGAATTGCACCGTGCAATGTGGAGATATTACTGTTTGTGCATTTACAATATTCATTGATTTTTGCCATTGAAAAACATGTTTTTCATATACCAGAAATGTTTGAAGCTACTGACTGAATGAAAGGAGCTGGCATCTCACTCTCTTTGAATCTTCTTTATCATGCTAGGATTAGCAGGAAAAAGCAAAAAATTTCAGAATTGCACCTTGCAATGTGGAGATATTACTGTTTGTGCATTTACAATATTCATTGATTTTTGCCATTGAAAAACATGTTTTTCATATACCAGAAATGTTTGAAGCTACTGACTGAATGAAAGGAGCTGGCATCTCACTCTCTTTGTTTTACCATATTTTTTTATTTTTAATAAACAATTTAACAGGGGAATAACACACGTAGCATAAAAGTAGTGACAAAAGAATATTCATAATAAGGGAAAAATCTCACTCTCTTTGAATCTTCTTTATCATGCTAGGATTAACAGGAAAAAGCTAAAAATTTCAGAATTGCACCGTGCAATGTGGAGATATTACTGTTTGTGCATTTACAATATTCATTGATTTTTGCCATTGAAAAACATGTTTTTCATATACCAGAAATGTTTGAAGCTACTGACTGAATGAAAGGAGCTGGCATCTTACTCTCTTTGAATCTTCTTTATCATGCTAGGATTAGCAGGAAAAAGCTAAAAATTTCAGAATTGCACCGTGCAATGTGGAGATATTACTGTTTGTGCATTTACAATATTCATTGATTTTTGCCATTGAAAAACATGTTTTTCATATACCAGAAATGTTTGAAGCTACTGACTGAATGAAAGGAGCTGGCATCTCACTCTCTTTGAATCTTCTTTATCATGCTAGGATTAGCAGGAAAAAGCAAAAAATTTCAGAATTGCACCTTGCAATGTGGAGATATTACTGTTTGTGCATTTACAATATTCATTGATTTTTGCCATTGAAAAACATGTTTTTCATATACCAGAAATGTTTGAAGCTACTGACTGAATGAAAGGAGCTGGCATCTCACTCTCTTTGAATCTTCTTTATCATGCTAGGATTAACAGGAAAAAGCTAAAAATTTCAGAATTGCACCGTGCAATGTGGAGATATTACTGTTTGTGCATTTACAATATTCATTGATTTTTGCCATTGAAAAACATGTTTTTCATATACCAGAAATGTTTGAAGCTACTGACTGAATGAAAGGAGCTGGCATCTCACTCTCTTTGAATCTTCTTTATCATGCTAGGATTAGCAGGAAAAAGCAAAAAATTTCAGAATTGCACCTTGCAATGTGGAGATATTACTGTTTGTGCATTTACAATATTCATTGATTTTTGCCATTGAAAAACATGTTTTTCATATACCAGAAATGTTTGAAGCTACTGACTGAATGAAAGGAGCTGGCATCTCACTCTCTTTGAATCTTCTTTATCATGCTAGGATTAACAGGAAAAAGCTAAAAATTTCAGAATTGCACCGTGCAATGTGGAGATATTACTGTTTGTGCATTTACAATATTCATTGATTTTTGCCATTGAAAAACCTTTTTCATATACCAGAAATGTTTGAAGCTACTGACTGAATGAAAGGAGCTGGCATCTCACTCTCTTTGAATCTTCTTTATCATGCTAGGATTAACAGGAAAAAGCTAAAAATTTCAGAATTGCACCTTGCAATGTGGAGATATTACTGTTTGTGCATTTACAATATTCATTGATTTTTGCCATTGAAAAACATGTTTTTCATATACCAGAAATGTTTGAAGCTACTGACTGAATGAAAGGAGCTGGCATCTCACTCTCTTTGAATCTTCTTTATCATGCTAGGATTAGCAGGAAAAAGCAAAAAATTTCAGAATTGCACCTTGCAATGTGGAGATATTACTGTTTGTGCATTTACAATATTCATTGATTTTTGCCATTGAAAAACATGTTTTTCATATACCAGAAATGTTTGAAGCTACTGACTGAATGAAAGGAGCTGGCATCTCACTCTCTTTGAATCTTCTTTATCATGCTAGGATTAACAGGAAAAAGCAAAAAATTTCAGAATTGCACCTTGCAATGTGGAGATATTACTGTTTGTGCATTTACAATATTCATTGATTTTTGCCATTGAAAAACATGTTTTTCATATACCAGAAATGTTTGAAGCTACTGACTGAATGAAAGGAGCTGGCATCTCACTCTCTTTGAATCTTCTTTATCATGCTAGGATTAACAGGAAAAAGCTAAAAATTTCAGAATTGCACCGTGCAATGTGGAGATATTACTGTTTGTGCATTTACAATATTCATTGATTTTTGCCATTGAAAAACATGTTTTTCATATACCAGAAATGTTTGAAGCTACTGACTGAATGAAAGGAGCTGGCATCTCACTCTCTTTGAATCTTCTTTATCATGCTAGGATTAACAGGAAAAAGCTAAAAATTTCAGAATTGCACCGTGCAATGTGGAGATATTACTGTTTGTGCATTTACAATATTCATTGATTTTTGCCATTGAAAAACATGTTTTTCATATACCAGAAATGTTTGAAGCTACTGACTGAATGAAAGGAGCTGGCATCTCACTCTCTTTGAATCTTCTTTATCATGCTAGGATTAGCAGGAAAAAGCAAAAAATTTCAGAATTGCACCTTGCAATGTGGAGATATTACTGTTTGTGCATTTACAATATTCATTGATTTTTGCCATTGAAAAACATGTTTTTCATATACCAGAAATGTTTGAAGCTACTGACTGAATGAAAGGAGCTGGCATCTCACTCTCTTTGAATCTTCTTTATCATGCTAGGATTAACAGGAAAAAGCAAAAAATTTCAGAATTGCACCTTGCAATGTGGAGATATTACTGTTTGTGCATTTACAATATTCATTGATTTTTGCCATTGAAAAACATGTTTTTCATATACCAGAAATGTTTGAAGCTACTGACTGAATGAAAGGAGCTGGCATCTCACTCTCTTTGAATCTTCTTTATCATGCTAGGATTAACAGGAAAAAGCTAAAAATTTCAGAATTGCACCGTGCAATGTGGAGATATTACTGTTTGTGCATTTACAATATTCATTGATTTTTGCCATTGAAAAACATGTTTTTCATATACCAGAAATGTTTGAAGCTACTGACTGAATGAAAGGAGCTGGCATCTCACTCTCTTTGAATCTTCTTTATCATGCTAGGATTAGCAGGAAAAAGCAAAAAATTTCAGAATTGCACCTTGCAATGTGGAGATATTACTGTTTGTGCATTTACAATATTCATTGATTTTTGCCATTGAAAAACATGTTTTTCATATACCAGAAATGTTTGAAGCTACTGACTGAATGAAAGGAGCTGGCATCTCACTCTCTTTGAATCTTCTTTATCATGCTAGGATTAACAGGAAAAAGCTAAAAATTTCAGAATTGCACCGTGCAATGTGGAGATATTACTGTTTGTGCATTTACAATATTCATTGATTTTTGCCATTGAAAAACGTCCAGAAATGTTTGAAGCTACTGACTGAATGAAAGGAGCTGGCATCTCACTCTCTTTGAATCTTCTTTATCATGCTAGGATTAACAGGAAAAAGCTAAAAATTTCAGAATTGCACCGTGCAATGTGGAGATATTACTGTTTGTGCATTTACAATATTCATTGATTTTTGCCATTGAAAAACATGTTTTTCATATACCAGAAATGTTTGAAGCTACTGACTGAATGAAAGGAGCTGGCATCTCACTCTCTTTGAATCTTCTTTATCATGCTAGGAATAGCAGGAAAAAGCAAAAAATTTCAGAATTGCACCTTGCAATGTGGAGATATTACTGTTTGTGCATTTACAATATTCATTGATTTTTGCCATTGAAAAACATGTTTTTCATATACCAGAAATGTTTGAAGCTACTGACTGAATGAAAGGAGCTGGCATCTCACTCTCTTTGAATCTTCTTTATCATGCTAGGATTAACAGGAAAAAGCAAAAAATTTCAGAATTGCACCTTGCAATGTGGAGATATTACTGTTTGTGCATTTACAATATTCATTGATTTTTGCCATTGAAAAACATGTTTTTCATATACCAGAAATGTTTGAAGCTACTGACTGAATGAAAGGAGCTGGCATCTCACTCTCTTTGAATCTTCTTTATCATGCTAGGATTAACAGGAAAAAGCTAAAAATTTCAGAATTGCACCGTGCAATGTGGAGATATTACTGTTTGTGCATTTACAATATTCATTGATTTTTGCCATTGAAAAACATGTTTTTCATATACCAGAAATGTTTGAAGCTACTGACTGAATGAAAGGAGCTGGCATCTCACTCTCTTTGAATCTTCTTTATCATGCTAGGATTAGCAGGAAAAAGCAAAACATTTCAGAATTGCACCTTGCAATGTGGAGATATTACTGTTTGTGCATTTACAATATTCATTGATTTTTGCCATTGAAAAACATCATGTTATTCATATACCAGAAATGTTTGAAGCTACTGACTGAATGAAAGGAGCTGGCATCTCACTCTCTTTGAATCTTCTTTATCATGCTAGGATTAGCAGGAAAAAGCAAAAAATTTCCGAATTGCACCTTGCAATGTGGAGATATTACTGTTTGTGCATTTACAATATTCATTGATTTTTGCCATTGAAAAACATGTTTTTCATATACCAGAAATGTTTGAAGCTACTGACTGAATGAAAGGAGCTGGCATCTCACTCTCTTTGAATCTTCTTTATCATGCTAGGATTAGCAGGAAAAAGCAAAAAATTTCAGAATTGCACCTTGCAATGTGGAGATATTACTGTTTGTGCATTTACAATATTCATTGATTTTTGCCGTTGAAAAACATGTTTTTCATATACCAGAAATGTTTGAAGCTACTGACTGAATGAAAGGAGCTGGCATCTCACTCTCTTTGAATCTTCTTTATCATGCTAGGATTAGCAGGAAAAAGCAAAAAATTTCAGAATTGCACCTTGCAATGTGGAGATATTACTGTTTGTGCATTTACAATATTCATTAATTTTTGCCATTGAAAAACGTCCAGAAATGTTTGAAGCTACTGACTGAATGAAAGGAGCTGGCATCTCACTCTCTTTGAATCTTCTTTATCATGCTAGGATTAACAGGAAAAAGCTAAAAATTTCAGAATTGCACCGTGCAATGTGGAGATATTACTGTTTGTGCATTTACAATATTCATTGATTTTTGCCATTGAAAAACGTTTTTCATATACCAGAAATGTTTGAAGCTACTGACTGAATGAAAGGAGCTGGCATCTCACTCTCTTTGAATCTTCTTTATCATGCTAGGATTAACAGGAAAAAGCAAACAATTTCAGAATTGCACCTTGTAATGTGGAGATATTACTGTTTGTGCATTTACAATATTCATTGATTTTTGCCATTGAAAAACATGTTTTTCATATACCAGAAATGTTTGAAGCTACTGACTGAATGAAAGGAGCTGGCATCTCACTCTCTTTGAATCTTCTTTATCATGCTAGGATTAACAGGAAAAAGCTAAAAATTTCAGAATTGCACCGTGCAATGTGGAGATATTACTGTTTGTGCATTTACAATATTCATTGATTTTTGCCATTGAAAAACATGTTTTTCATATACCAGAAATGTTTGAAGCTACTGACTGAATGAAAGGAGCTGGCATCTCACTCTCTTTGAATCTTCTTTATCATGCTAGGATTAGCAGGAAAAAGCAAAAAATTTCAGAATTGCACCTTGCAATGTGGAGATATTACTGTTTGTGCATTTACAATATTCATTGATTTTTGCCATTGAAAAACATGTTTTTCATATACCAGAAATGTTTGAAGCTACTGACTGAATGAAAGGAGCTGGCATCTCACTCTCTTTGAATCTTCTTTATCATGCTAGGATTAACAGGAAAAAGCAAAAAATTTCAGAATTGCACCTTGCAATGTGGAGATATTACTGTTTGTGCATTTACAATATTCATTGATTTTTGCCATTGAAAAACATGTTTTTCATATACCAGAAATGTTTGAAGCTACTGACTGAATGAAAGGAGCTGGCATCTCACTCTCTTTGAATCTTCTTTATCATGCTAGGATTAACAGGAAAAAGCTAAAAATTTCAGAATTGCACCGTGCAATGTGGAGATATTACTGTTTGTGCATTTACAATATTCATTGATTTTTGCCATTGAAAAACATGTTTTTCATATACCAGAAATGTTTGAAGCTACTGACTGAATGAAAGGAGCTGGCATCTCACTCTCTTTGAATCTTCTTTATCATGCTAGGATTAGCAGGAAAAAGCAAAAAATTTCAGAATTGCACCTTGCAATGTGGAGATATTACTGTTTGTGCATTTACAATATTCATTGATTTTTGCCATTGAAAAACATGTTTTTCATATACCAGAAATGTTTGAAGCTACTGACTGAATGAAAGGAGCTGGCATCTCACTCTCTTTGAATCTTCTTTATCATGCTAGGATTAACAGGAAAAAGCAAAAAATTTCAGAATTGCACCTTGCAATGTGGAGATATTACTGTTTGTGCATTTACAATATTCATTGATTTTTGCCATTGAAAAACATGTTTTTCATATACCAGAAATGTTTGAAGCTACTGACTGAATGAAAGGAGCTGGCATCTCACTCTCTTTGAATCTTCTTTATCATGCTAGGATTAACAGGAAAAAGCTAAAAATTTCAGAATTGCACCGTGCAATGTGGAGATATTACTGTTTGTGCATTTACAATATTCATTGATTTTTGCCATTGAAAAACATGTTTTTCATATACCAGAAATGTTTGAAGCTACTGACTGAATGAAAGGAGCTGGCATCTCACTCTCTTTGAATCTTCTTTATCATGCTAGGATTAGCAGGAAAAAGCAAAAAATTTCAGAATTGCACCTTGCAATGTGGAGATATTACTGTTTGTGCATTTACAATATTCATTGATTTTTGCCATTGAAAAACATGTTTTTCATATACCAGAAATGTTTGAAGCTACTGACTGAATGAAAGGAGCTGGCATCTCACTCTCTTTGAATCTTCTTTATCATGCTAGGATTGACAGGAAAAAGCTAAAAATTTCAGAATTGCACCGTGCAATGTGGAGATATTACTGTTTGTGCATTTACAATATTCATTGATTTTTGCCATTGAAAAACATGTTTTTCATATACCAGAAATGTTTGAAGCTACTGACTGAATGAAAGGAGCTGGCATCTCACTCTCTTTGAATCTTCTTTATCATGCTAGGATTAGCAGGAAAAAGCAAAAAATTTCAGAATTGCACCTTGCAATGTGGAGATATTACTGTTTGTGCATTTACAATATTCATTGATTTTTGCCATTGAAAAACATGTTTTTCATATACCAGAAATGTTTGAAGCTACTGACTGAATGAAAGGAGCTGGCATCTCACTCTCTTTGAATCTTCTTTATCATGCTAGGATTAACAGGAAAAAGCAAAAAATTTCAGAATTGCACCTTGCAATGTGGAGATATTACTGTTTGTGCATTTACAATATTCATTGATTTTTGCCATTGAAAAACATGTTTTTCATATACCAGAAATGTTTGAAGCTACTGACTGAATGAAAGGAGCTGGCATCTCACTCTCTTTGAATCTTCTTTATCATGCTAGGATTAACAGGAAAAAGCAAAAAATTTCAGAATTGCACCGTGCAATGTGGAGATATTACTGTTTGTGCATTTACAATATTCATTGATTTTTGCCATTGAAAAACATGTTTTTCATATACCAGAAATGTTTGAAGCTACTGACTGAATGAAAGGAGCTGGCATCTCACTCTCTTTGAATCTTCTTTATCATGCTAGGATTAGCAGGAAAAAGCAAAAAATTTCAGAATTGCACCTTGCAATGTGGAGATATTACTGTTTGTGCATTTACAATATTCATTGATTTTTGCCATTGAAAAACATGTTTTTCATATACCAGAAATGTTTGAAGCTACTGACTGAATGAAAGGAGCTGGCATCTCACTCTCTTTGAATCTTCTTTATCATGCTAGGATTAACAGGAAAAAGCAAAAAATTTCAGAATTGCACCGTGCAATGTGGAGATATTACTGTTTGTGCATTTACAATATTCATTGATTTTTGCCATTGAAAAACATGTTTTTCATATACCAGAAATGTTTGAAGCTACTGACTGAATGAAAGGAGCTGGCATCTCACTCTCTTTGAATCTTCTTTATCATGCTAGGATTAGCAGGAAAAAGCAAAAAATTTCAGAATTGCACCTTGCAATGTGGAGATATTACTGTTTGTGCATTTACAATATTCATTGATTTTTGCCATTGAAAAACATGTTTTTCATATACCAGAAATGTTTGAAGCTACTGACTGAATGAAAGGAGCTGGCATCTCACTCTCTTTGAATCTTCTTTATCATGCTAGGATTAACAGGAAAAAGCAAAAAATTTCAGAATTGCACCTTGCAATGTGGAGATATTACTGTTTGTGCATTCACAATATTCATTGATTTTTGCCATTGAAAAACATGTTTTTCATATACCAGAAATGTTTGAAGCTACTGACTGAATGAAAGGAGCTGGCATCTCACTCTCTTTGAATCTTCTTTATCATGCTAGGATTAACAGGAAAAAGCTAAAAATTTCAGAATTGCACCGTGCAATGTGGAGATATTACTGTTTGTGCATTTACAATATTCATTGATTTTTGCCATTGAAAAACATGTTTTTCATATACCAGAAATGTTTGAAGCTACTGACTGAATGAAAGGAGCTGGCATCTCACTCTCTTTGAATCTTCTTTATCATGCTAGGATTAGCAGGAAAAAGCAAAAAATTTCAGAATTGCACCTTGCAATGTGGAGATATTACTGTTTGTGCATTTACAATATTCATTGATTTTTGCCATTGAAAAACATGTTTTTCATATACCAGAAATGTTTGAAGCTACTGACTGAATGAAAGGAGCTGGCATCTCACTCTCTTTGTTTTACCATATTTTTTTATTTTTAATAAACAATTTAACAGGGGAATAACACACGTAGCATAAAAGTAGTGACAAAAGAATATTCATAATAAGGGAAAAATCTCACTCTCTTTGAATCTTCTTTATCATGCTAGGATTAACAGGAAAAAGCTAAAAATTTCAGAATTGCACCGTGCAATGTGGAGATATTACTGTTTGTGCATTTACAATATTCATTGATTTTTGCCATTGAAAAACATGTTTTTCATATACCAGAAATGTTTGAAGCTACTGACTGAATGAAAGGAGCTGGCATCTCACTCTCTTTGAATCTTCTTTATCATGCTAGGATTAGCAGGAAAAAGCTAAAAATTTCAGAATTGCACCGTGCAATGTGGAGATATTACTGTTTGTGCATTTACAATATTCATTGATTTTTGCCATTGAAAAACATGTTTTTCATATACCAGAAATGTTTGAAGCTACTGACTGAATGAAAGGAGCTGGCATCTCACTCTCTTTGAATCTTCTTTATCATGCTAGGATTAGCAGGAAAAAGCAAAAAATTTCAGAATTGCACCTTGCAATGTGGAGATATTACTGTTTGTGCATTTACAATATTCATTGATTTTTGCCATTGAAAAACATGTTTTTCATATACCAGAAATGTTTGAAGCTACTGACTGAATGAAAGGAGCTGGCATCTCACTCTCTTTGAATCTTCTTTATCATGCTAGGATTAACAGGAAAAAGCTAAAAATTTCAGAATTGCACCGTGCAATGTGGAGATATTACTGTTTGTGCATTTACAATATTCATTGATTTTTGCCATTGAAAAACATGTTTTTCATATACCAGAAATGTTTGAAGCTACTGACTGAATGAAAGGAGCTGGCATCTCACTCTCTTTGAATCTTATTTATCATGCTAGGATTAGCAGGAAAAAGCAAAAAATTTCAGAATTGCACCTTGCAATGTGGAGATATTACTGTTTGTGCATTTACAATATTCATTGATTTTTGCCATTGAAAAACATGTTTTTCATATACTAGAAATGTTTGAAGCTACTGACTGAATGAAAGGAGCTGGCATCTCACTCTCTTTGAATCTTCTTTATCATGCTAGGATTAACAGGAAAAAGCTAAAAATTTCAGAATTGCACCGTGCAATGTGGAGATATTACTGTTTGTGCATTTACAATATTCATTGATTTTTGCCATTGAAAAACGTTTTTCATATACCAGAAATGTTTGAAGCTACTGACTGAATGAAAGGAGCTGGCATCTCACTCTCTTTGAATCTTCTTTATCATGCTAGGATTAACAGGAAAAAGCTAAAAATTTCAGAATTGCACCTTGCAATGTGGAGATATTACTGTTTGTGCATTTACAATATTCATTGATTTTTGCCATTGAAAAACATGTTTTTCATATACCAGAAATGTTTGAAGCTACTGACTGAATGAAAGGAGCTGGCATCTCACTCTCTTTGAATCTTCTTTATCATGCTAGGATTAGCAGGAAAAAGCAAAAAATTTCAGAATTGCACCTTGCAATGTGGAGATATTACTGTTTGTGCATTTACAATATTCATTGATTTTTGCCATTGAAAAACATGTTTTTCATATACCAGAAATGTTTGAAGCTACTGACTGAATGAAAGGAGCTGGCATCTCACTCTCTTTGAATCTTCTTTATCATGCTAGGATTAACAGGAAAAAGCAAAAAATTTCAGAATTGCACCTTGCAATGTGGAGATATTACTGTTTGTGCATTTACAATATTCATTGATTTTTGCCATTGAAAAACATGTTTTTCATATACCAGAAATGTTTGAAGCTACTGACTGAATGAAAGGAGCTGGCATCTCACTCTCTTTGAATCTTCTTTATCATGCTAGGATTAACAGGAAAAAGCTAAAAATTTCAGAATTGCACCGTGCAATGTGGAGATATTACTGTTTGTGCATTTACAATATTCATTGATTTTTGCCATTGAAAAACATGTTTTTCATATACCAGAAATGTTTGAAGCTACTGACTGAATGAAAGGAGCTGGCATCTCACTCTCTTTGAATCTTCTTTATCATGCTAGGATTAACAGGAAAAAGCTAAAAATTTCAGAATTGCACCGTGCAATGTGGAGATATTACTGTTTGTGCATTTACAATATTCATTGATTTTTGCCATTGAAAAACATGTTTTTCATATACCAGAAATGTTTGAAGCTACTGACTGAATGAAAGGAGCTGGCATCTCACTCTCTTTGAATGTTCTTTATCATGCTAGGATTAGCAGGAAAAAGCAAAAAATTTCAGAATTGCACCTTGCAATGTGGAGATATTACTGTTTGTGCATTTACAATATTCATTGATTTTTGCCATTGAAAAACATGTTTTTCATATACCAGAAATGTTTGAAGCTACTGACTGAATGAAAGGAGCTGGCATCTCACTCTCTTTGAATCTTCTTTATCATGCTAGGATTAACAGGAAAAAGCAAAAAATTTCAGAATTGCACCTTGCAATGTGGAGATATTACTGTTTGTGCATTTACAATATTCATTGATTTTTGCCATTGAAAACATGTTTTTCATATACCAGAAATGTTTGAAGCTACTGACTGAATGAAAGGAGCTGGCATCTCACTCTCTTTGAATCTTCTTTATCATACTAGGATTAACAGGAAAAAGCTAAAAATTTCAGAATTGCACCGTGCAATGTGGAGATATTACTGTTTGTGCATTTACAATATTCATTGATTTTTGCCATTGAAAAACATGTTTTCATATACCAGAAATGTTTGAAGCTACTGACTGAATGAAAGGAGCTGGCATCTCACTCTCTTTGAATCTTCTTTATCATGCTAGGATTAGCAGGAAAAAGCAAAAAATTTCAGAAATTGCACCTTGCAATGTGGAGATATTACTGTTTGTGCATTTACAATATTCATTGATTTTTGCCATTGAAAAACATGTTTTTCATATACCAGAAATGTTTGAAGCTACTGACTGAATGAAAGGAGCTGGCATCTCACTCTCTTTGAATCTTCTTTATCATGCTAGGATTAACAGGAAAAAGCTAAAATTTCAGAATTGCACCGTGCAATGTGGAGATATTACTGTTTGTGCATTTACAATATTCATTGATTTTTGCCATTGAAAAACATGTTTTTCATATACCAGAAATGTTTGAAGCTACTGACTGAATGAAAGGAGCTGGCATCTCACTCTCTTTGAATCTTCTTTATCATGCTAGGATTAACAGGAAAAAGCAAACAATTTCAGAATTGCACCTTGCAATGTGGAGATATTACTGTTTGTGCATTTACAATATTCATTGATTTTTGCCATTGAAAAACATGTTTTTCATATACCAGAAATGTTTGAAGCTACTGACTGAATGAAAGGAGCTGGCATCTCACTCTCTTTGAATCTTCTTTATCATGCTAGGATTAACAGGAAAAAGCTAAAAATTTCAGAATTGCACCGTGCAATGTGGAGATATTACTGTTTGTGCATTTACAATATTCATTGATTTTTGCCATTGAAAAACATGTTTTTCATATACCAGAAATGTTTGAAGCTACTGACTGAATGAAAGGAGCTGGCATCTCACTCTCTTTGAATCTTCTTTATCATGCTAGGATTAGCAGGAAAAAGCAAAAAATTTCAGAATTGCACCTTGCAATGTGGAGATATTACTGTTTGTGCATTTACAATATTCATTGATTTTTGCCATTGAAAAACATGTTTTTCATATACCAGAAATGTTTGAAGCTACTGACTGAATGAAAGGAGCTGGCATCTCACTCTCTTTGAATCTTCTTTATCATGCTAGGATTAACAGGAAAAAGCAAAAAATTTCAGAATTGCACCTTGCAATGTGGAGATATTACTGTTTGTGCATTTACAATATTCATTGATTTTTGCCATTGAAAAACATGTTTTTCATATACCAGAATGTTTTGAAGCTACTGACTGAATGAAAGGAGCTGGCATCTCACTCTCTTTGATCTTCTTTATCATGCTAGGATTAACAGGAAAAAGCTAAAAATTTCAGAATTGCACCGTGCAATGTGGAGATATTACTGTTTGTGCATTTACAATATTCATTGATTTTTGCCATTGAAAACATGTTTTTCATATACCAGAAATGTTTGAAGCTACTGACTGAATGAAAGGAGCTGGCATCTCACTCTCTTTGAATCTTCTTTATCATGCTAGGATTAGCAGGAAAAAGCAAAAAATTTCAGAATTGCACCTTGCAATGTGGAGATATTACTCTTTGTGCATTTACAATATTCATTGATTTTGCCATTGAAAACATGTTTTTCATATACCAGAAATGTTTGAAGCTACTGACTGAATGAAAGGAGCTGGCATCTCACTCTCTTTGAATCTTCTTTATCATGCTAGGATTAACAGGAAAAGCAAAAATTTCAGAATTGCACCTTGCAATGTGGAGATATTACTGTTTGTGCATTTACAATATTCATTGATTTTTGCCATTGAAAAACATGTTTTCATATACCAGAAATGTTTGAAGCTACTGACTGAATGAAAGGAGCTGGCATCTCACTCTCTTTGAATCTTCTTTATCATGCTAGGATTAACAGGAAAAAGCTAAAAATTTCAGAATTGCACCGTGCAATGTGGAGATATTACTGTTTGTGCATTTACAATATTCATTGATTTTTGCCATTGAAAAACATGTTTTTCATATACCAGAAATGTTTGAAGCTACTGACTGAATGAAAGGAGCTGGCATCTCACTCTCTTTGAATCTTCTTTATCATGCTAGGATTAGCAGGAAAAAGCAAAAAATTTCAGAATTGCACCTTGCAATGTGGAGATATTACTGTTTGTGCATTTACAATATTCATTGATTTTTGCCATTGAAAAACATGTTTTTCATATACCAGAAATGTTTGAAGCTACTGACTGAATGAAAGGAGCTGGCATCTCACTCTCTTTGAATCTTCTTTATCATGCTAGGATTAACAGGAAAAGCTAAAAATTTCAGAATTGCACCGTGCAATGTGGAGATATTACTGTTTGTGCATTTACAATATTCATTGATTTTTGCCATTGAAAAACATGTTTTTCATATACCAGAAATGTTTGAAGCTACTGACTGAATGAAAGGAGCTGGCATCTCACTCTCTTTGAATCTTCTTTATCATGCTAGGATTAGCAGGAAAAAGCAAAAAATTTCAGAATTGCACCTTGCAATGTGGAGATATTACTGTTTGTGCATTTACAATATTCATTGATTTTTGCCATTGAAAAACATGTTTTTCATATACCAGAAATGTTTGAAGCTACTGACTGAATGAAAGGAGCTGGCATCTCACTCTCTTTGAATCTTCTTTATCATGCTAGGATTAGACAGGAAAAGCTAAAAATTTCAGAATTGCACCGTGCAATGTGGAGATATTACTGTTTGTGCATTTACAATATTCATTGATTTTTGCCATTGAAAAACGTTCCAGAAATGTTTGAAGCTACTGACTGAATGAAAGGAGCTGGCATCTCACTCTCTTTGAATCTTCTTTATCATGCTAGGATTAACAGGAAAAAGCTAAAAATTTCAGAATTGCACCGTGCAATGTGGAGATATTACTGTTTGTGCATTTACAATATTCATTGATTTTTGCCATTGAAAACATGTTTTTCATATACCAGAAATGTTTTGAAGCTACTGACTGAAAATGAAAGGAGCTGGCATCTCACTCTCTTTGAATCTTCTTTATCATGCTAGGATTAGCAGGAAAAAGCAAAAAAATTTTCAGAATTGCACCTTGCA
>NW_027370727.1:0-33818 GCF_046119375.1 Phyllobates terribilis
GAATCTTCTTTATCATGCTAGGATTAACAGGAAAAAGCTAAAAATTTCAGAATTGCACCGTGCAATGTGGAGATATTACTGTTTGTGCATTTACAATATTCATTGATTTTTGCCATTGAAAAACGTCCAGAAATGTTTGAAGCTACTGACTGAATGAAAGGAGCTGGCATCTCACTCTCTTTGAATCTTCTTTATCATGCTAGGATTAGCAGGAAAAAGCAAAAAATTTCAGAATTGCACCTTGCAATGTGGAGATATTACTGTTTGTGCATTTACAATATTCATTGATTTTTGCCATTGAAAAACGTCCAGAAATGTTTGAAGCTACTGACTGAATGAAAGGAGCTGGCATCTCACTCTCTTTGAATCTTCTTTATCATGCTAGGATTAACAGGAAAAAGCTAAAAATTTCAGAATTGCACCTTGCAATGTGGAGATATTACTGTTTGTGCATTTACAATATTCATTGATTTTTGCCATTGAAAAACATGTTTTTCATATACCAGAAATGTTTGAAGCTACTGACTGAATGAAAGGAGCTGGCATCTCACTCTCTTTGAATCTTCTTTATCATGCTAGGATTAGCAGGAAAAAGCAAAAAATTTCAGAATTGCACCTTGCAATGTGGAGATATTACTGTTTGTGCATTTACAATATTCATTGATTTTTGCCATTGAAAAACATGTTTTTCATATACCAGAAATGTTTGAAGCTACTGACTGAATGAAAGGAGCTGGCATCTCACTCTCTTTAAATCTTCTTTATCATGCTAGGATTAACAGGAAAAAGCTAAAAATTTCAGAATTGCACCGTGCAATGTGGAGATATTACTGTTTGTGCATTTACAATATTCATTGATTTTTGCCATTGAAAAACGTCCAGAAATGTTTGAAGCTACTGACTGAATGAAAGGAGCTGGCATCTCACTCTCTTTGAATCTTCTTTATCATGCTAGGATTAGCAGGAAAAAGCAAAAAATTTCAGAATTGCACCGTGCAATGTGGAGATATTACTGTTTGTGCATTTACAATATTCATTGATTTTTGCCATTGAAAAACATGTTTTTCATATACCAGAAATGTTTGAAGCTACTGACTGAATGAAAGGAGCTGGCATCTCACTCTCTTTGAATCTTCTTTATCATGCTAGGATTAACAGGAAAAAGCTAAAAATTTCAGAATTGCACCGTGCAATGTGGAGATATTACTGTTTGTGCATTTACAATATTCATTGATTTTTGCCATTGAAAAACATGTTTTTCATATACCAGAAATGTTTGAAGCTACTGACTGAATGAAAGGAGCTGGCATCTCACTCTCTTTGAATCTTCTTTATCATGCTAGGATTAGCAGGAAAAAGCAAAAAATTTCAGAATTGCACCTTGCAATGTGGAGATATTACTGTTTGTGCATTTACAATATTCATTGATTTTTGCCATTGAAAAACGTCCAGAAATGTTTGAAGCTACTGACTGAATGAAAGGAGCTGGCATCTCACTCTCTTTGAATCTTCTTTATCATGCTAGGATTAGCAGGAAAAAGCAAAAAATTTCAGAATTGCACCGTGCAATGTGGAGATATTACTGTTTGTGCATTTACAATATTCATTGATTTTTGCCATTGAAAAACATGTTTTTCATATACCAGAAATGTTTGAAGCTACTGACTGAATGAAAGGAGCTGGCATCTCACTCTCTTTGAATCTTCTTTATCATGCTAGGATTAACAGGAAAAAGCTAAAAATTTCAGAATTGCACCTTGCAATGTGGAGATATTACTGTTTGTGCATTTACAATATTCATTGATTTTTGCCATTGAAAAACATGTTTTTCATATACCAGAAATGTTTGAAGCTACTGACTGAATGAAAGGAGCTGGCATCTCACTCTCTTTGAATCTTCTTTATCATGCTAGGATTAACAGGAAAAAGCAAAAAATTTCAGAATTGCACCTTGCAATGTGGAGATATTACTGTTTGTGCATTTACAATATTCATTGATTTTTGCCATTGAAAAACATGTTTTTCATATACCAGAAATGTTTGAAGCTACTGACTGAATGAAAGGAGCTGGCATCTCACTCTCTTTGAATCTTCTTTATCATGCTAGGATTAACAGGAAAAAGCTAAAAATTTCAGAATTGCACCGTGCAATGTGGAGATATTACTGTTTGTGCATTTACAATATTCATTGATTTTTGCCATTGAAAAACGTCCAGAAATGTTTGAAGCTACTGACTGAATGAAAGGAGCTGGCATCTCACTCTCTTTGAATCTTCTTTATCATGCTAGGATTAACAGGAAAAAGCTAAAAATTTCAGAATTGCACCGTGCAATGTGGAGATATTACTGTTTGTGCATTTACAATATTCATTGATTTTTGCCATTGAAAAACATGTTTTTCATATACCAGAAATGTTTGAAGCTACTGACTGAATGAAAGGAGCTGGCATCTCACTCTCTTTGAATCTTCTTTATCATGCTAGGATTAGCAGGAAAAAGCAAAAAATTTCAGAATTGCACCGTGCAATGTGGAGATATTACTGTTTGTGCATTTACAATATTCATTGATTTTTGCCATTGAAAAACATGTTTTTCATATACCAGAAATGTTTGAAGCTACTGACTGAATGAAAGGAGCTGGCATCTCACTCTCTTTGAATCTTCTTTATCATGCTAGGATTAACAGGAAAAAGCTAAAAATTTCAGAATTGCACCGTGCAATGTGGAGATATTACTGTTTGTGCATTTACAATATTCATTGATTTTTGCCATTGAAAAATGTCCAGAAATGTTTGAAGCTACTGACTGAATGAAAGGAGCTGGCATCTCACTCTCTTTGAATCTTCTTTATCATGCTAGGATTAGCAGGAAAAAGCAAAAAATTTCAGAATTGCACCGTGCAATGTGGAGATATTACTGTTTGTGCATTTACAATATTCATTGATTTTTGCCATTGAAAAACATGTTTTTCATATACCAGAAATGTTTGAAGCTACTGACTGAATGAAAGGAGCTGGCATCTCACTCTCTTTGAATCTTCTTTATCATGCTAGGATTAGCAGGAAAAAGCAAAAAATTTCAGAATTGCACCTTGCAATGTGGAGATATTACTGTTTGTGCATTTACAATATTCATTGATTTTTGCCATTGAAAAACATGTTTTTCATATACCAGAAATGTTTGAAGCTACTGACTGAATGAAAGGAGCTGGCATCTCACTCTCTTTGAATCTTCTTTATCATGCTAGGATTAGCAGGAAATAGCAAAAAATTTCAGAATTGCACCGTGCAATGTGGAGATATTACTGTTTGTGCATTTACAATATTCATTGATTTTTGCCATTGAAAAACGTCCAGAAATGTTTGAAGCTACTGACTGAATGAAAGGAGCTGGCATCTCACTCTCTTTGAATCTTCTTTATCATGCTAGGATTAGCAGGAAAAAGCAAAAAATTTCAGAATTGCACCGTGCAATGTGGAGATATTACTGTTTGTGCATTTACAATATTCATTGATTTTTGCCATTGGAAAACATGTTTTTCATATACCAGAAATGTTTGAAGCTACTGACTGAATGAAAGGAGCTGGCATCTCACTCTCTTTGAATCTTCTTTATCATGCTAGGATTAACAGGAAAAAGCTAAAAATTTCAGAATTGCACCGTGCAATGTGGAGATATTACTGTTTGTGCATTTACAATATTCATTGATTTTTGCCATTGAAAAACATGTTTTTCATATACCAGAAATGTTTGAAGCTACTGACTGAATGAAAGGAGCTGGCATCTCACTCTCTTTGAATCTTCTTTATCATGCTAGGATTAGCAGGAAAAAGCAAAAAATTTCAGAATTGCACCTTGCAATGTGGAGATATTACTGTTTGTGCATTTACAATATTCATTGATTTTTGCCATTGAAAAACGTCCAGAAATGTTTGAAGCTACTGACTGAATGAAAGGAGCTGGCATCTCACTCTCTTTGAATCTTCTTTATCATGCTAGGATTAGCAGGAAAAAGCAAAAAATTTCAGAATTGCACCGTGCAATGTGGAGATATTACTGTTTGTGCATTTACAATATTCATTGATTTTTGCCATTGAAAAACATGTTTTTCATATACCAGAAATGTTTGAAGCTACTGACTGAATGAAAGGAGCTGGCATCTCACTCTCTTTGAATCTTCTTTATCATGCTAGGATTAGCAGGAAAAAGCAAAAAATTTCAGAATTGCACCTTGCAATGTGGAGATATTACTGTTTGTGCATTTACAATATTCATTGATTTTTGCCATTGAAAAACATGTTTTTCATATACCAGAAATGTTTGAAGCTACTGACTGAATGAAAGGAGCTGGCATCTCACTCTCTTTGAATCTTCTTTATCATGCTAGGATTAACAGGAAAAAGCTAAAAATTTTAGAATTGCACCGTGCAATGTGGAGATATTACTGTTTGTGCATTTACAATATTCATTGATTTTTGCCATTGAAAAACGTCCAGAAATGTTTGAAGCTACTGACTGAATGAAAGGAGCTGGCATCTCACTCTCTTTGAATCTTCTTTATCATGCTAGGATTAGCAGGAAAAAGCAAAAAATTTCAGAATTGCACCGTGCAATGTGGAGATATTACTGTTTGTGCATTTACAATATTCATTGATTTTTGCCATTGAAAAACATGTTTTTCATATAACAGAAATGTTTGAAGCTACTGACTGAATGAAAGGAGCTGGCATCTCACTCTCTTTGAATCTTCTTTATCATGCTAGGATTAGCAGGAAAAAGCAAAAGATTTCAGAATTGCACCGTGCAATGTGGAGATATTACTGTTTGTGCATTTACAATATTCATTGATTTTTGCCATTGAAAAACATGTTTTTCATATACCAGAAATGTTTGAAGCTACTGACTGAATGAAAGGAGCTGGCATCTCACTCTCTTTGAATCTTCTTTATCATGCTAGGATTAGCAGGAAAAAGCTAAAAATTTCAGAATTGCACCTTGCAATGTGGAGATATTACTGTTTGTGCATTTACAATATTCATTGATTTTTGCCATTGAAAAACATGTTTTTCATATACCAGAAATGTTTGAAGCTACTGACTGAATGAAAGGAGCTGGCATCTCACTCTCTTTGAATCTTCTTTATCATGCTAGGATTAGCAGGAAAAAGCTAAAAATTTCAGAATTGCACCTTGCAATGTGGAGATATTACTGTTTGTGCATTTACAATATTCATTGATTTTTGCCATTGAAAAACGTCCAGAAATGTTTGAAGCTACTGACTGAATGAAAGGAGCTGGCATCTCACTCTCTTTGAATCTTCTTTATCATGCTAGGATTAGCAGGAAAAAGCTAAAAATTTCAGAATTGCACCGTGCAATGTGGAGATATTACTGTTTGTGCATTTACAATATTCATTGATTTTTGCCATTGAAAAACATGTTTTTCATATACCAGAAATGTTTGAAGCTACTGACTGAATGAAAGGAGCTGGCATCTCACTCTCTTTGAATCTTCTTTATCATGCTAGGATTAACAGGAAAAAGCTAAAAATTTCAGAATTGCACCTTGCAATGTGGAGATATTACTGTTTGTGCATTTACAATATTCATTGATTTTTGCCATTGAAAAACGTCCAGAAATGTTTGAAGCTACTGACTGAATGAAAGGAGCTGGCATCTCACTCTCTTTGAATCTTCTTTATCATGCTAGGATTAGCAGGAAAAAGCAAAAAATTTCAGAATTGCACCGTGCAATGTGGAGATATTACTGTTTGTGCATTTACAATATTCATTGATTTTTGCCATTGAAAAACATGTTTTTCATATACCAGAAATGTTTGAAGCTACTGACTGAATGAAAGGAGCTGGCATCTCACTCTCTTTGAATCTTCTTTATCATGCTAGGATTAGCAGGAAAAAGCAAAAAATTTCAGAATTGCACCGTGCAATGTGGAGATATTACTGTTTGTGCATTTACAATATTCATTGATTTTTGCCATTGAAAAACATGTTTTTCATATACCAGAAATGTTTGAAGCTACTGACTGAATGAAAGGAGCTGGCATCTCACTCTCTTTGAATCTTCTTTATCATGCTAGGATTAGCAGGAAAAAGCAAAAAATTTCAGAATTGCACCGTGCAATGTGGAGATATTACTGTTTGTGCATTTACAATATTCATTGATTTTTGCCATTGAAAAACGTCCAGAAATGTTTGAAGCTACTGACTGAATGAAAGGAGCTGGCATCTCACTCTCTTTGAATCTTCTTTATCATGCTAGGATTAGCAGGAAAAAGCAAAAAATTTCAGAATTGCACCGTGCAATGTGGAGATATTACTGTTTGTGCATTTACAATATTCATTGATTTTTGCCATTGAAAAACATGTTTTTCATATACCAGAAATGTTTGAAGCTACTGACTGAATGAAAGGAGCTGGCATCTCACTCTCTTTGAATCTTCTTTATCATGCTAGGATTAACAGGAAAAAGCTAAAAATTTCAGAATTGCACCGTGCAATGTGGAGATATTACTGTTTGTGCATTTACAATATTCATTGATTTTTGCCATTGAAAAACATGTTTTTCATATACCAGAAATGTTTGAAGCTACTGACTGAATGAAAGGAGCTGGCATCTCACTCTCTTTGAATCTTCTTTATCATGCTAGGATTAGCAGGAAAAAGCAAAAAATTTCAGAATTGCACCGTGCAATGTGGAGATATTACTGTTTGTGCATTTACAATATTCATTGATTTTTGCCATTGAAAAACATGTTTTTCATATACCAGAAATGTTTGAAGCTACTGACTGAATGAAAGGAGCTGGCATCTCACTCTCTTTGAATCTTCTTTATCATGCTAGGATTAACAGGAAAAAGCTAAAAATTTCAGAATTGCACCGTGCAATGTGGAGATATTACTGTTTGTGCATTTACAATATTCATTGATTTTTGCCATTGAAAAACATGTTTTTCATATACCAGAAATGTTTGAAGCTACTGACTGAATGAAAGGAGCTGGCATCTCACTTTCTTTGAATCTTCTTTATCATGCTAGGATTAGCAGGAAAAAGCAAAAAATTTCAGAATTGCACCTTGCAATGTGGAGATATTACTGTTTGTGCATTTACAATATTCATTGATTTTTGCCATTGAAAAACATGTTTTTCATATACCAGAAATGTTTGAAGCTACTGACTGAATGAAAGGAGCTGGCATCTCACTCTCTTTGAATCTTCTTTATCATGCTAGGATTAACAGGAAAAAGCAAAAAATTTCAGAATTGCACCTTGCAATGTGGAGATATTACTGTTTGTGCATTTACAATATTCATTGATTTTTGCCATTGAAAAACATGTTTTTCATATACCAGAAATGTTTGAAGCTACTGACTGAATGAAAGGAGCTGGCATCTCACTCTCTTTGAATCTTCTTTATCATGCTAGGATTAACAGGAAAAAGCAAAAAATTTCAGAATTGCACCTTGCAATGTGGAGATATTACTGTTTGTGCATTTACAATATTCATTGATTTTTGCCATTGAAAAACATGTTTTTCATATACCAGAAATGTTTGAAGCTACTGACTGAATGAAAGGAGCTGGCATCTCACTCTCTTTGAATCTTCTTTATCATGCTAGGATTAACAGGAAAAAGCTAAAAATTTCAGAATTGCACCGTGCAATGTGGAGATATTACTGTTTGTGCATTTACAATATTCATTGATTTTTGCCATTGAAAAACATGTTTTTCATATACCAGAAATGTTTGAAGCTACTGACTGAATGAAAGGAGCTGGCATCTCACTCTCTTTGAATCTTCTTTATCATGCTAGGATTAACAGGAAAAAGCTAAAAATTTCAGAATTGCACCGTGCAATGTGGAGATATTACTGTTTGTGCATTTACAATATTCATTGATTTTTGCCATTGAAAAACGTCCAGAAATGTTTGAAGCTACTGACTGAATGAAAGGAGCTGGCATCTCACTCTCTTTGAATCTTCTTTATCATGCTAGGATTAGCAGGAAAAAGCAAAAAATTTCAGAATTGCACCGTGCAATGTGGAGATATTACTGTTTGTGCATTTACAATATTCATTGATTTTTGCCATTGAAAAACATGTTTTTCATATACCAGAAATGTTTGAAGCTACTGACTGAATGAAAGGAGCTGGCATCTCACTCTCTTTGAATCTTCTTTATCATGCTAGGATTAGCAGGAAAAAGCAAAAAATTTCAGAATTGCACCGTGCAATGTGGAGATATTACTGTTTGTGCATTTACAATATTCATTGATTTTTGCCATTGAAAAACATGTTTTTCATATACCAGAAATGTTTGAAGCTACTGACTGAATGAAAGGAGCTGGCATCTCACTCTCTTTGAATCTTCTTTATCATGCTAGGATTAACAGGAAAAAGCTAAAAATTTCAGAATTGCACCTTGCAATGTGGAGATATTACTGTTTGTGCATTTACAATATTCATTGATTTTTGCCATTGAAAAACATTTTTCATATACCAGAAATGTTTTAAGCTACTGACTGAATGAAAGGAGCTGGCATCTCACTCTCTTTGAATCTTCTTTATCATGCTAGGATTAGCAGGAAAAAGCAAAAAATTTCAGAATTGCACCGTGCAATGTGGAGATATTACTGTTTGTGCATTTACAATATTCATTGATTTTTGCCATTGAAAAACATGTTTTTCATATACCAGAAATGTTTGAAGCTACTGACAATGAAAGGAGCTGGCATCTCACTCTCTTTGAATCTTCTTTATCATGCTAGGATTAGCAGGAAAAAGCTAAAAATTTCAGAATTGCACCGTGCAATGTGGAGATATTACTGTTTGTGCATTTACAATATTCATTGATTTTTGCCATTGAAAAACGTCCAGAAATGTTTGAAGCTACTGACTGAATGAAAGGAGCTGGCATCTCACTCTCTTTGAATCTTCTTTATCATGCTAGGATTAACAGGAAAAAGCAAAAAATTTCAGAATTGCACCGTGCAATGTGGAGATATTACTGTTTGTGCATTTACAATATTCATTGATTTTTGCCATTGAAAAACATGTTTTTCATATACCAGAAATGTTTGAAGCTACTGACTGAATGAAAGGAGCTGGCATCTCACTCTCTTTGAATCTTCTTTATCATGCTAGGATTAGCAGGAAAAAGCAAAAAATTTCAGAATTGCACCTTGCAATGTGGAGATATTACTGTTTGTGCATTTACAATATTCATTGATTTTTGCCATTGAAAAACATGTTTTTCATATACCAGAAATGTTTGAAGCTACTGACTGAATGAAAGGAGCTGGCATCTCACTCTCTTTGAATCTTCATCATGCTAGGATTAGCAGGAAAAAGCAAAAAATTTCAGAATTGCACCGTGCAATGTGGAGATATTACTGTTTGTGCATTTACAATATTCATTGATTTTTGCCATTGAAAAACGTCCAGAAATGTTTGAAGCTACTGACTGAATGAAAGGAGCTGGCATCTCACTCTCTTTGAATCTTCTTTATCATGCTAGGATTAACAGGAAAAAGCTAAAAATTTCAGAATTGCACCGTGCAATGTGGAGATATTACTGTTTGTGCATTTACAATATTCATTGATTTTTGCCATTGAAAAACATGTTTTTCATATACCAGAAATGTTTGAAGCTACTGACTGAATGAAAGGAGCTGGCATCTCACTCTCTTTGAATCTTCTTTATCATGCTAGGATTAGCAGGAAAAAGCTAAAAATTTCAGAATTGCACCGTGCAATGTGGAGATATTACTGTTTGTGCATTTACAATATTCATTGATTTTTGCCATTGAAAAACATGTTTTTCATATACCAGAAATGTTTGAAGCTACTGACTGAATGAAAGGAGCTGGCATCTCACTCTCTTTGAATCTTCTTTATCATGCTAGGATTAACAGGAAAAAGCAAAAAATTTCAGAATTGCACCGTGCAATGTGGAGATATTACTGTTTGTGCATTTACAATATTCATTGATTTTTGCCATTGAAAAACATGTTTTTCATATACCAGAAATGTTTGAAGCTACTGACTGAATGAAAGGAGCTGGCATCTCACTCTCTTTGAATCTTCTTTATCATGCTAGGATTAGCAGGAAAAAGCAAAAAATTTCAGAATTGCACCGTGCAATGTGGAGATATTACTGTTTGTGCATTTACAATATTCATTGATTTTTGCCATTGAAAAACATGTTTTTCATATACCAGAAATGTTTGAAGCTACTGACTGAATGAAAGGAGCTGGCATCTCACTCTCTTTGAATCTTCTTTATCATGCTAGGATTAACAGGAAAAAGCTAAAAATTTCAGAATTGCACCTTGCAATGTGGAGATATTACTGTTTGTGCATTTACAATATTCATTGATTTTTGCCATTGAAAAACATGTTTTTCATATACCAGAAATGTTTGAAGCTACTGACTGAATGAAAGGAGCTGGCATCTCACTCTCTTTGAATCTTCTTTATCATGCTAGGATTAGCAGGAAAAAGCAAAAAATTTCAGAATTGCACCGTGCAATGTGGAGATATTACTGTTTGTGCATTTACAATATTCATTGATTTTTGCCATTGAAAAACATGTTTTTCATATACCAGAAATGTTTGAAGCTACTGACTGAATGAAAGGAGCTGGCATCTCACTCTCTTTGAATCTTCTTTATCATGCTAGGATTAGCAGGAAAAAGCTAAAAATTTCAGAATTGCACCGTGCAATGTGGAGATATTACTGTTTGTGCATTTACAATATTCATTGATTTTTGCCATTGAAAAACATGTTTTTCATATACCAGAAATGTTTGAAGCTACTGACTGAATGAAAGGAGCTGGCATCTCACTCTCTTTGAATCTTCTTTATCATGCTAGGATTAACAGGAAAAAGCTAAAAATTTCAGAATTGCACCGTGCAATGTGGAGATATTACTGTTTGTGCATTTACAATATTCATTGATTTTTGCCATTGAAAAACATGTTTTTCATATACCAGAAATGTTTGAAGCTACTGACTGAATGAAAGGAGCTGGCATCTCACTCTCTTTGAATCTTCTTTATCATGCTAGGATTAGCAGGAAAAAGCAAAAAATTTCAGAATTGCACCGTGCAATGTGGAGATATTACTGTTTGTGCATTTACAATATTCATTGATTTTTGCCATTGAAAAACATGTTTTTCATATACCAGAAATGTTTGAAGCTACTGACTGAATGAAAGGAGCTGGCATCTCACTCTCTTTGAATCTTCTTTATCATGCTAGGATTAGCAGGAAAAAGCAAAAAATTTCAGAATTGCACCGTGCAATGTGGAGATATTACTGTTTGTGCATTTACAATATTCATTGATTTTTGCCATTGAAAAACATGTTTTTCATATACCAGAAATGTTTGAAGCTACTGACTGAATGAAAGGAGCTGGCATCTCACTCTCTTTGAATCTTCTTTATCATGCTAGGATTAACAGGAAAAAGCTAAAAATTTCAGAATTGCACCTTGCAATGTGGAGATATTACTGTTTGTGCATTTACAATATTCATTGATTTTTGCCATTGAAAAACATGTTTTTCATATACCAGAAATGTTTGAAGCTACTGACTGAATGAAAGGAGCTGGCATCTCACTCTCTTTGAATCTTCTTTATCATGCTAGGATTAGCAGGAAAAAGCAAAAAATTTCAGAATTGCACCGTGCAATGTGGAGATATTACTGTTTGTGCATTTACAATATTCATTGATTTTTGCCATTGAAAAACATGTTTTTCATATACCAGAAATGTTTGAAGCTACTGACAATGAAAGGAGCTGGCATCTCACTCTCTTTGAATCTTCTTTATCATGCTAGGATTAGCAGGAAAAAGCTAAAAATTTCAGAATTGCACCGTGCAATGTGGAGATATTACTGTTTGTGCATTTACAATATTCATTGATTTTTGCCATTGAAAAACGTCCAGAAATGTTTGAAGCTACTGACTGAATGAAAGGAGCTGGCATCTCACTCTCTTTGAATCTTCTTTATCATGCTAGGATTAACAGGAAAAAGCAAAAAATTTCAGAATTGCACCGTGCAATGTGGAGATATTACTGTTTGTGCATTTACAATATTCATTGATTTTTGCCATTGAAAAACATGTTTTTCATATACCAGAAATGTTTGAAGCTACTGACTGAATGAAAGGAGCTGGCATCTCACTCTCTTTGAATCTTCTTTATCATGCTAGGATTAGCAGGAAAAAGCAAAAAATTTCAGAATTGCACCTTGCAATGTGGAGATATTACTGTTTGTGCATTTACAATATTCATTGATTTTTGCCATTGAAAAACATGTTTTTCATATACCAGAAATGTTTGAAGCTACTGACTGAATGAAAGGAGCTGGCATCTCACTCTCTTTGAATCTTCTTTATCATGCTAGGATTAGCAGGAAAAAGCAAAAAATTTCAGAATTGCACCGTGCAATGTGGAGATATTACTGTTTGTGCATTTACAATATTCATTGATTTTTGCCATTGAAAAACGTCCAGAAATGTTTGAAGCTACTGACTGAATGAAAGGAGCTGGCATCTCACTCTCTTTGAATCTTCTTTATCATGCTAGGATTAACAGGAAAAAGCTAAAAATTTCAGAATTGCACCGTGCAATGTGGAGATATTACTGTTTGTGCATTTACAATATTCATTGATTTTTGCCATTGAAAAACATGTTTTTCATATACCAGAAATGTTTGAAGCTACTGACTGAATGAAAGGAGCTGGCATCTCACTCTCTTTGAATCTTCTTTATCATGCTAGGATTAGCAGGAAAAAGCTAAAAATTTCAGAATTGCACCATGCAATGTGGAGATATTACTGTTTGTGCATTTACAATATTCATTGATTTTTGCCATTGAAAAACATGTTTTTCATATACCAGAAATGTTTGAAGCTACTGACTGAATGAAAGGAGCTGGCATCTCACTCTCTTTGAATCTTCTTTATCATGCTAGGATTAACAGGAAAAAGCAAAAAATTTCAGAATTGCACCGTGCAATGTGGAGATATTACTGTTTGTGCATTTACAATATTCATTGATTTTTGCCATTGAAAAACATGTTTTTCATATACCAGAAATGTTTGAAGCTACTGACTGAATGAAAGGAGCTGGCATCTCACTCTCTTTGAATCTTCTTTATCATGCTAGGATTAGCAGGAAAAAGCAAAAAATTTCAGAATTGCACCGTGCAATGTGGAGATATTACTGTTTGTGCATTTACAATATTCATTGATTTTTGCCATTGAAAAACATGTTTTTCATATACCAGAAATGTTTGAAGCTACTGACTGAATGAAAGGAGCTGGCATCTCACTCTCTTTGAATCTTCTTTATCATGCTAGGATTAACAGGAAAAAGCTAAAAATTTCAGAATTGCACCTTGCAATGTGGAGATATTACTGTTTGTGCATTTACAATATTCATTGATTTTTGCCATTGAAAAACATGTTTTTCATATACCAGAAATGTTTGAAGCTACTGACTGAATGAAAGGAGCTGGCATCTCACTCTCTTTGAATCTTCTTTATCATGCTAGGATTAGCAGGAAAAAGCAAAAAATTTCAGAATTGCACCGTGCAATGTGGAGATATTACTGTTTGTGCATTTACAATATTCATTGATTTTTGCCATTGAAAAACATGTTTTTCATATACCAGAAATGTTTGAAGCTACTGACTGAATGAAAGGAGCTGGCATCTCACTCTCTTTGAATCTTCTTTATCATGCTAGGATTAGCAGGAAAAAGCTAAAAATTTCAGAATTGCACCGTGCAATGTGGAGATATTACTGTTTGTGCATTTACAATATTCATTGATTTTTGCCATTGAAAAACATGTTTTTCATATACCAGAAATGTTTGAAGCTACTGACTGAATGAAAGGAGCTGGCATCTCACTCTCTTTGAATCTTCTTTATCATGCTAGGATTAACAGGAAAAAGCTAAAAATTTCAGAATTGCACCGTGCAATGTGGAGATATTACTGTTTGTGCATTTACAATATTCATTGATTTTTGCCATTGAAAAACATGTTTTTCATATACCAGAAATGTTTGAAGCTACTGACTGAATGAAAGGAGCTGGCATCTCACTCTCTTTGAATCTTCTTTATCATGCTAGGATTAGCAGGAAAAAGCAAAAAATTTCAGAATTGCACCGTGCAATGTGGAGATATTACTGTTTGTGCATTTACAATATTCATTGATTTTTGCCATTGAAAAACATGTTTTTCATATACCAGAAATGTTTGAAGCTACTGACTGAATGAAAGGAGCTGGCATCTCACTCTCTTTGAATCTTCTTTATCATGCTAGGATTAACAGGAAAAAGCTAAAAATTTCAGAATTGCACCTTGCAATGTGGAGATATTACTGTTTGTGCATTTACAATATTCATTGATTTTTGCCATTGAAAAACATGTTTTTCATATACCAGAAATGTTTGAAGCTACTGACTGAATGAAAGGAGCTGGCATCTCACTCTCTTTGAATCTTCTTTATCATGCTAGGATTAGCAGGAAAAAGCAAAAAATTTCAGAATTGCACCGTGCAATGTGGAGATATTACTGTTTGTGCATTTACAATATTCATTGATTTTTGCCATTGAAAAACATGTTTTTCATATACCAGAAATGTTTGAAGCTACTGACTGAATGAAAGGAGCTGGCATCTCACTCTCTTTGAATCTTCTTTATCATGCTAGGATTAGCAGGAAAAAGCAAAAAATTTCAGAATTGCACCGTGCAATGTGGAGATATTACTGTTTGTGCATTTACAATATTCATTGATTTTTGCCATTGAAAAACATGTTTTTCATATACCAGAAATGTTTGAAGCTACTGACTGAATGAAAGGAGCTGGCATCTCACTCTCTTTGAATCTTCTTTATCATGCTAGGATTAACAGGAAAAAGCTAAAAATTTCAGAATTGCACCTTGCAATGTGGAGATATTACTGTTTGTGCATTTACAATATTCATTGATTTTTGCCATTGAAAAACATGTTTTTCATATACCAGAAATGTTTGAAGCTACTGACTGAATGAAAGGAGCTGGCATCTCACTCTCTTTGAATCTTCTTTATCATGCTAGGATTAGCAGGAAAAAGCAAAAAATTTCAGAATTGCACCGTGCAATGTGGAGATATTACTGTTTGTGCATTTACAATATTCATTGATTTTTGCCATTGAAAAACATGTTTTTCATATACCAGAAATGTTTGAAGCTACTGACTGAATGAAAGGAGCTGGCATCTCACTCTCTTTGAATCTTCTTTATCATGCTAGGATTAGCAGGAAAAAGCTAAAAATTTCAGAATTGCACCGTGCAATGTGGAGATATTACTGTTTGTGCATTTACAATATTCATTGATTTTTGCCATTGAAAAACGTCCAGAAATGTTTGAAGCTACTGACTGAATGAAAGGAGCTGGCATCTCACTCTCTTTGAATCTTCTTTATCATGCTAGGATTAACAGGAAAAAGCAAAAAATTTCAGAATTGCACCGTGCAATGTGGAGATATTACTGTTTGTGCATTTACAATATTCATTGATTTTTGCCATTGAAAAACATGTTTTTCATATACCAGAAATGTTTGAAGCTACTGACTGAATGAAAGGAGCTGGCATCTCACTCTCTTTGAATCTTCTTTATCATGCTAGGATTAGCAGGAAAAAGCAAAAAATTTCAGAATTGCACCTTGCAATGTGGAGATATTACTGTTTGTGCATTTACAATATTCATTGATTTTTGCCATTGAAAAACATGTTTTTCATATACCAGAAATGTTTGAAGCTACTGACTGAATGAAAGGAGCTGGCATCTCACTCTCTTTGAATCTTCTTTATCATGCTAGGATTAGCAGGAAAAAGCAAAAAATTTCAGAATTGCACCGTGCAATGTGGAGATATTACTGTTTGTGCATTTACAATATTCATTGATTTTTGCCATTGAAAAACGTCCAGAAATGTTTGAAGCTACTGACTGAATGAAAGGAGCTGGCATCTCACTCTCTTTGAATCTTCTTTATCATGCTAGGATTAACAGGAAAAAGCTAAAAATTTCAGAATTGCACCGTGCAATGTGGAGATATTACTGTTTGTGCATTTACAATATTCATTGATTTTTGCCATTGAAAAACATGTTTTTCATATACCAGAAATGTTTGAAGCTACTGACTGAATGAAAGGAGCTGGCATCTCACTCTCTTTGAATCTTCTTTATCATGCTAGGATTAGCAGGAAAAAGCTAAAAATTTCAGAATTGCACCGTGCAATGTGGAGATATTACTGTTTGTGCATTTACAATATTCATTGATTTTTGCCATTGAAAAACATGTTTTTCATATACCAGAAATGTTTGAAGCTACTGACTGAATGAAAGGAGCTGGCATCTCACTCTCTTTGAATCTTCTTTATCATGCTAGGATTAACAGGAAAAAGCAAAAAATTTCAGAATTGCACCGTGCAATGTGGAGATATTACTGTTTGTGCATTTACAATATTCATTGATTTTTGCCATTGAAAAACGTCCAGAAATGTTTGAAGCTACTGACTGAATGAAAGGAGCTGGCATCTCACTCTCTTTGAATCTTCTTTATCATGCTAGGATTAACAGGAAAAAGCTAAAAATTTCAGAATTGCACCGTGCAATGTGGAGATATTACTGTTTGTGCATTTACAATATTCATTGATTTTTGCCATTGAAAAACATGTTTTTCATATACCAGAAATGTTTGAAGCTACTGACTGAATGAAAGGAGCTGGCATCTCACTCTCTTTGAATCTTCTTTATCATGCTAGGATTAACAGGAAAAAGCTAAAAATTTCAGAATTGCACCTTGCAATGTGGAGATATTACTGTTTGTGCATTTACAATATTCATTGATTTTTGCCATTGAAAAACATGTTTTTCATATACCAGAAATGTTTGAAGCTACTGACTGAATGAAAGGAGCTGGCATCTCACTCTCTTTGAATCTTCTTTATCATGCTAGGATTAGCAGGAAAAAGCAAAAAATTTCAGAATTGCACCGTGCAATGTGGAGATATTACTGTTTGTGCATTTACAATATTCATTGATTTTTGCCATTGAAAAACATGTTTTTCATATACCAGAAATGTTTGAAGCTACTGACTGAATGAAAGGAGCTGGCATCTCACTCTCTTTGAATCTTCTTTATCATGCTAGGATTAGCAGGAAAAAGCTAAAAATTTCAGAATTGCACCGTGCAATGTGGAGATATTACTGTTTGTGCATTTACAATATTCATTGATTTTTGCCATTGAAAAACGTCCAGAAATGTTTGAAGCTACTGACTGAATGAAAGGAGCTGGCATCTCACTCTCTTTGAATCTTCTTTATCATGCTAGGATTAACAGGAAAAAGCAAAAAATTTCAGAATTGCACCGTGCAATGTGGAGATATTACTGTTTGTGCATTTACAATATTCATTGATTTTTGCCATTGAAAAACATGTTTTTCATATACCAGAAATGTTTGAAGCTACTGACTGAATGAAAGGAGCTGGCATCTCACTCTCTTTGAATCTTCTTTATCATGCTAGGATTAGCAGGAAAAAGCAAAAAATTTCAGAATTGCACCTTGCAATGTGGAGATATTACTGTTTGTGCATTTACAATATTCATTGATTTTTGCCATTGAAAAACATGTTTTTCATATACCAGAAATGTTTGAAGCTACTGACTGAATGAAAGGAGCTGGCATCTCACTCTCTTTGAATCTTCTTTATCATGCTAGGATTAGCAGGAAAAAGCAAAAAATTTCAGAATTGCACCGTGCAATGTGGAGATATTACTGTTTGTGCATTTACAATATTCATTGATTTTTGCCATTGAAAAACGTCCAGAAATGTTTGAAGCTACTGACTGAATGAAAGGAGCTGGCATCTCACTCTCTTTGAATCTTCTTTATCATGCTAGGATTAACAGGAAAAAGCTAAAAATTTCAGAATTGCACCGTGCAATGTGGAGATATTACTGTTTGTGCATTTACAATATTCATTGATTTTTGCCATTGAAAAACATGTTTTTCATATACCAGAAATGTTTGAAGCTACTGACTGAATGAAAGGAGCTGGCATCTCACTCTCTTTGAATCTTCTTTATCATGCTAGGATTAGCAGGAAAAAGCTAAAAATTTCAGAATTGCACCGTGCAATGTGGAGATATTACTGTTTGTGCATTTACAATATTCATTGATTTTTGCCATTGAAAAACATGTTTTTCATATACCAGAAATGTTTGAAGCTACTGACTGAATGAAAGGAGCTGGCATCTCACTCTCTTTGAATCTTCTTTATCATGCTAGGATTAACAGGAAAAAGCAAAAAATTTCAGAATTGCACCGTGCAATGTGGAGATATTACTGTTTGTGCATTTACAATATTCATTGATTTTTGCCATTGAAAAACGTCCAGAAATGTTTGAAGCTACTGACTGAATGAAAGGAGCTGGCATCTCACTCTCTTTGAATCTTCTTTATCATGCTAGGATTAACAGGAAAAAGCTAAAAATTTCAGAATTGCACCGTGCAATGTGGAGATATTACTGTTTGTGCATTTACAATATTCATTGATTTTTGCCATTGAAAAACATGTTTTTCATATACCAGAAATGTTTGAAGCTACTGACTGAATGAAAGGAGCTGGCATCTCACTCTCTTTGAATCTTCTTTATCATGCTAGGATTAACAGGAAAAAGCTAAAAATTTCAGAATTGCACCTTGCAATGTGGAGATATTACTGTTTGTGCATTTACAATATTCATTGATTTTTGCCATTGAAAAACATGTTTTTCATATACCAGAAATGTTTGAAGCTACTGACTGAATGAAAGGAGCTGGCATCTCACTCTCTTTGAATCTTCTTTATCATGCTAGGATTAACAGGAAAAAGCTAAAAATTTCAGAATTGCACCGTGCAATGTGGAGATATTACTGTTTGTGCATTTACAATATTCATTGATTTTTGCCATTGAAAAACATGTTTTTCATATACCAGAAATGTTTGAAGCTACTGACTGAATGAAAGGAGCTGGCATCTCACTCTCTTTGAATCTTCTTTATCATGCTAGGATTAACAGGAAAAAGCTAAAAATTTCAGAATTGCACCGTGCAATGTGGAGATATTACTGTTTGTGCATTTACAATATTCATTGATTTTTGCCATTGAAAAACATGTTTTTCATATACCAGAAATGTTTGAAGCTACTGACTGAATGAAAGGAGCTGGCATCTCACTCTCTTTGAATCTTCTTTATCATGCTAGGATTAGCAGGAAAAAGCAAAAAATTTCAGAATTGCACCGTGCAATGTGGAGATATTACTGTTTGTGCATTTACAATATTCATTGATTTTTGCCATTGAAAAACATGTTTTTCATATACCAGAAATGTTTGAAGCTACTGACTGAATGAAAGGAGCTGGCATCTCACTCTCTTTGAATCTTCTTTATCATGCTAGGATTAGCAGGAAAAAGCTAAAAATTTCAGAATTGCACCGTGCAATGTGGAGATATTACTGTTTGTGCATTTACAATATTCATTGATTTTTGCCATTGAAAAACGTCCAGAAATGTTTGAAGCTACTGACTGAATGAAAGGAGCTGGCATCTCACTCTCTTTGAATCTTCTTTATCATGCTAGGATTAACAGGAAAAAGCAAAAAATTTCAGAATTGCACCGTGCAATGTGGAGATATTACTGTTTGTGCATTTACAATATTCATTGATTTTTGCCATTGAAAAACATGTTTTTCATATACCAGAAATGTTTGAAGCTACTGACTGAATGAAAGGAGCTGGCATCTCACTCTCTTTGAATCTTCTTTATCATGCTAGGATTAGCAGGAAAAAGCAAAAAATTTCAGAATTGCACCTTGCAACGTGGAGATATTACTGTTTGTGCATTTACAATATTCATTGATTTTTGCCATTGAAAAACATGTTTTTCATATACCAGAAATGTTTGAAGCTACTGACTGAATGAAAGGAGCTGGCATCTCACTCTCTTTGAATCTTCTTTATCATGCTAGGATTAGCAGGAAAAAGCAAAAAATTTCAGAATTGCACCGTGCAATGTGGAGATATTACTGTTTGTGCATTTACAATATTCATTGATTTTTGCCATTGAAAAACGTCCAGAAATGTTTGAAGCTACTGACTGAATGAAAGGAGCTGGCATCTCACTCTCTTTGAATCTTCTTTATCATGCTAGGATTAACAGGAAAAAGCTAAAAATTTCAGAATTGCACCGTGCAATGTGGAGATATTACTGTTTGTGCATTTACAATATTCATTGATTTTTGCCATTGAAAAACATGTTTTTCATATACCAGAAATGTTTGAAGCTACTGACTGAATGAAAGGAGCTGGCATCTCACTCTCTTTGAATCTTCTTTATCATGCTAGGATTAGCAGGAAAAAGCTAAAAATTTCAGAATTGCACCGTGCAATGTGGAGATATTACTGTTTGTGCATTTACAATATTCATTGATTTTTGCCATTGAAAAACATGTTTTTCATATACCAGAAATGTTTGAAGCTACTGACTGAATGAAAGGAGCTGGCATCTCACTCTCTTTGAATCTTCTTTATCATGCTAGGATTAACAGGAAAAAGCAAAAAATTTCAGAATTGCACCGTGCAATGTGGAGATATTACTGTTTGTGCATTTACAATATTCATTGATTTTTGCCATTGAAAAACGTCCAGAAATGTTTGAAGCTACTGACTGAATGAAAGGAGCTGGCATCTCACTCTCTTTGAATCTTCTTTATCATGCTAGGATTAACAGGAAAAAGCTAAAAATTTCAGAATTGCACCGTGCAATGTGGAGATATTACTGTTTGTGCATTTACAATATTCATTGATTTTTGCCATTGAAAAACATGTTTTTCATATACCAGAAATGTTTGAAGCTACTGACTGAATGAAAGGAGCTGGCATCTCACTCTCTTTGAATCTTCTTTATCATGCTAGGATTAACAGGAAAAAGCTAAAAATTTCAGAATTGCACCTTGCAATGTGGAGATATTACTGTTTGTGCATTTACAATATTCATTGATTTTTGCCATTGAAAAACATGTTTTTCATATACCAGAAATGTTTGAAGCTACTGACTGAATGAAAGGAGCTGGCATCTCACTCTCTTTGAATCTTCTTTATCATGCTAGGATTAACAGGAAAAAGCTAAAAATTTCAGAATTGCACCGTGCAATGTGGAGATATTACTGTTTGTGCATTTACAATATTCATTGATTTTTGCCATTGAAAAACATGTTTTTCATATACCAGAAATGTTTGAAGCTACTGACTGAATGAAAGGAGCTGGCATCTCACTCTCTTTGAATCTTCTTTATCATGCTAGGATTAACAGGAAAAAGCTAAAAATTTCAGAATTGCACCGTGCAATGTGGAGATATTACTGTTTGTGCATTTACAATATTCATTGATTTTTGCCATTGAAAAACATGTTTTTCATATACCAGAAATGTTTGAAGCTACTGACTGAATGAAAGGAGCTGGCATCTCACTCTCTTTGAATCTTCTTTATCATGCTAGGATTAGCAGGAAAAAGCAAAATATTTCAGAATTGCACCTTGCAATGTGGAGATATTACTGTTTGTGCATTTACAATATTCATTGATTTTTGCCATTGAAAAACATGTTTTTCATATACCAGAAATGTTTGAAGCTACTGACTGAATGAAAGGAGCTGGCATCTCACTCTTTGAATCTTCTTTATCATGCTAGGATTAGCAGGAAAAAGCAAAAAATTTCAGAATTGCACCTTGCAATGTGGAGATATTACTGTTTGTGCATTTACAATATTCATTGATTTTTGCCATTGAAAAACATGTTTTTCATATACCAGAAATGTTTGAAGCTACTGACTGAATGAAAGGAGCTGGCATCTCACTCTCTTTGAATCTTCTTTATCATGCTAGGATTAGCAGGAAAAAGCAAAAAATTTCAGAATTGCACCTTGCAATGTGGAGATATTACTGTTTGTGCATTTACAATATTCATTGATTTTTGCCATTGAAAAACGTCCAGAAATGTTTGAAGCTACTGACTGAATGAAAGGAGCTGGCATCTCACTCTCTTTGAATCTTCTTTATCATGCTAGGATTAGCAGGAAAAAGCTAAAAATTTCAGAATTGCACCGTGCAATGTGGAGATATTACTGTTTGTGCATTTACAATATTCATTGATTTTTGCCATTGAAAAACGTCCAGAAATGTTTGAAGCTACTGACTGAATGAAAGGAGCTGGCATCTCACTCTCTTTGAATCTTCTTTATCATGCTAGGATTAACAGGAAAAAGCAAAAAATTTCAGAATTGCACCTTGCAATGTGGAGATATTACTGTTTGTGCATTTACAATATTCATTGATTTTTGCCATTGAAAAACATGTTTTTCATATACCAGAAATGTTTGAAGCTACTGACTGAATGAAAGGAGCTGGCATCTCACTCTCTTTGAATCTTCTTTATCATGCTAGGATTAACAGGAAAAAGCAAAAAATTTCAGAATTGCACCTTGCAATGTGGAGATATTACTGTTTGTGCATTTACAATATTCATTGATTTTTGCCATTGAAAAACATGTTTTTCATATACCAGAAATGTTTGAAGCTACTGACTGAATGAAAGGAGCTGGCATCTCACTCTCTTTGAATCTTCTTTATCATGCTAGGATTAACAGGAAAAAGCTAAAAATTTCAGAATTGCACCGTGCAATGTGGAGATATTACTGTTTGTGCATTTACAATATTCATTGATTTTTGCCATTGAAAAACATGTTTTTCATATACCAGAAATGTTTGAAGCTACTGACTGAATGAAAGGAGCTGGCATCTCACTCTCTTTGAATCTTCTTTATCATGCTAGGATTAACAGGAAAAAGCTAAAAATTTCAGAATTGCACCGTGCAATGTGGAGATATTACTGTTTGTGCATTTACAATATTCATTGATTTTTGCCATTGAAAAACGTCCAGAAATGTTTGAAGCTACTGACTGAATGAAAGGAGCTGGCATCTCACTCTCTTTGAATCTTCTTTATCATGCTAGGATTAGCAGGAAAAAGCAAAAAATTTCAGAATTGCACCGTGCAATGTGGAGATATTACTGTTTGTGCATTTACAATATTCATTGATTTTTGCCATTGAAAAACGTCCAGAAATGTTTGAAGCTACTGACTGAATGAAAGGAGCTGGCATCTCACTCTCTTTGAATCTTCTTTATCATGCTAGGATTAACAGGAAAAAGCTAAAAATTTCAGAATTGCACCGTGCAATGTGGAGATATTACTGTTTGTGCATTTACAATATTCATTGATTTTTGCCATTGAAAAACATGTTTTTCATATACCAGAAATGTTTGAAGCTACTGACTGAATGAAAGGAGCTGGCATCTCACTCTCTTTGAATCTTCTTTATCATGCTAGGATTAGCAGGAAAAAGCAAAATATTTCAGAATTGCACCTTGCAATGTGGAGATATTACTGTTTGTGCATTTACAATATTCATTGATTTTTGCCATTGAAAAACATGTTTTTCATATACCAGAAATGTTTGAAGCTACTGACTGAATGAAAGGAGCTGGCATCTCACTCTTTGAATCTTCTTTATCATGCTAGGATTAGCAGGAAAAAGCAAAAAATTTCAGAATTGCACCTTGCAATGTGGAGATATTACTGTTTGTGCATTTACAATATTCATTGATTTTTGCCATTGAAAAACATGTTTTTCATATACCAGAAATGTTTGAAGCTACTGACTGAATGAAAGGAGCTGGCATCTCACTCTCTTTGAATCTTCTTTATCATGCTAGGATTAGCAGGAAAAAGCAAAAAATTTCAGAATTGCACCTTGCAATGTGGAGATATTACTGTTTGTGCATTTACAATATTCATTGATTTTTGCCATTGAAAAACGTCCAGAAATGTTTGAAGCTACTGACTGAATGAAAGGAGCTGGCATCTCACTCTCTTTGAATCTTCTTTATCATGCTAGGATTAGCAGGAAAAAGCTAAAAATTTCAGAATTGCACCGTGCAATGTGGAGATATTACTGTTTGTGCATTTACAATATTCATTGATTTTTGCCATTGAAAAACGTCCAGAAATGTTTGAAGCTACTGACTGAATGAAAGGAGCTGGCATCTCACTCTCTTTGAATCTTCTTTATCATGCTAGGATTAACAGGAAAAAGCAAAAAATTTCAGAATTGCACCTTGCAATGTGGAGATATTACTGTTTGTGCATTTACAATATTCATTGATTTTTGCCATTGAAAAACATGTTTTTCATATACCAGAAATGTTTGAAGCTACTGACTGAATGAAAGGAGCTGGCATCTCACTCTCTTTGAATCTTCTTTATCATGCTAGGATTAACAGGAAAAAGCAAAAAATTTCAGAATTGCACCTTGCAATGTGGAGATATTACTGTTTGTGCATTTACAATATTCATTGATTTTTGCCATTGAAAAACATGTTTTTCATATACCAGAAATGTTTGAAGCTACTGACTGAATGAAAGGAGCTGGCATCTCACTCTCTTTGAATCTTCTTTATCATGCTAGGATTAACAGGAAAAAGCTAAAAATTTCAGAATTGCACCGTGCAATGTGGAGATATTACTGTTTGTGCATTTACAATATTCATTGATTTTTGCCATTGAAAAACATGTTTTTCATATACCAGAAATGTTTGAAGCTACTGACTGAATGAAAGGAGCTGGCATCTCACTCTCTTTGAATCTTCTTTATCATGCTAGGATTAACAGGAAAAAGCTAAAAATTTCAGAATTGCACCGTGCAATGTGGAGATATTACTGTTTGTGCATTTACAATATTCATTGATTTTTGCCATTGAAAAACGTCCAGAAATGTTTGAAGCTACTGACTGAATGAAAGGAGCTGGCATCTCACTCTCTTTGAATCTTCTTTATCATGCTAGGATTAGCAGGAAAAAGCAAAAAATTTCAGAATTGCACCGTGCAATGTGGAGATATTACTGTTTGTGCATTTACAATATTCATTGATTTTTGCCATTGAAAAACGTCCAGAAATGTTTGAAGCTACTGACTGAATGAAAGGAGCTGGCATCTCACTCTCTTTGAATCTTCTTTATCATGCTAGGATTAACAGGAAAAAGCTAAAAATTTCAGAATTGCACCGTGCAATGTGGAGATATTACTGTTTGTGCATTTACAATATTCATTGATTTTTGCCATTGAAAAACATGTTTTTCATATACCAGAAATGTTTGAAGCTACTGACTGAATGAAAGGAGCTGGCATCGCACTCTCTTTGAATCTTCTTTATCATGCTAGGATTAGCAGGAAAAAGCAAAAAATTTCAGAATTGCACCGTGCAATGTGGAGATATTACTGTTTGTGCATTTACAATATTCATTGATTTTTGCCATTGAAAAACATGTTTTTCATATACCAGAAATGTTTGAAGCTACTGACTGAATGAAAGGAGCTGGCATCTCACTCTCTTTGAATCTTCTTTATCATGCTAGGATTAACAGGAAAAAGCTAAAAATTTCAGAATTGCACCTTGCAATGTGGAGATATTACTGTTTGTGCATTTACAATATTCATTGATTTTTGCCATTGAAAAACATGTTTTTCATATACCAGAAATGTTTGAAGCTACTGACTGAATGAAAGGAGCTGGCATCTCACTCTCTTTGAATCTTCTTTATCATGCTAGGATTAGCAGGAAAAAGCAAAAAATTTCAGAATTGCACCGTGCAATGTGGAGATATTACTGTTTGTGCATTTACAATATTCATTGATTTTTGCCATTGAAAAACATGTTTTTCATATACCAGAAATGTTTGAAGCTACTGACTGAATGAAAGGAGCTGGCATCTCACTCTCTTTGAATCTTCTTTATCATGCTAGGATTAGCAGGAAAAAGCAAAAAATTTCAGAATTGCACCGTGCAATGTGGAGATATTACTGTTTGTGCATTTACAATATTCATTGATTTTTGCCATTGAAAAACATGTTTTTCATATACCAGAAATGTTTGAAGCTACTGACTGAATGAAAGGAGCTGGCATCTCACTCTCTTTGAATCTTCTTTATCATGCTAGGATTAACAGGAAAAAGCTAAAAATTTCAGAATTGCACCTTGCAATGTGGAGATATTACTGTTTGTGCATTTACAATATTCATTGATTTTTGCCATTGAAAAACATGTTTTTCATATACCAGAAATGTTTGAAGCTACTGACTGAATGAAAGGAGCTGGCATCTCACTCTCTTTGAATCTTCTTTATCATGCTAGGATTAGCAGGAAAAAGCAAAAAATTTCAGAATTGCACCGTGCAATGTGGAGATATTACTGTTTGTGCATTTACAATATTCATTGATTTTTGCCATTGAAAAACATGTTTTTCATATACCAGAAATGTTTGAAGCTACTGACTGAATGAAAGGAGCTGGCATCTCACTCTCTTTGAATCTTCTTTATCATGCTAGGATTAGCAGGAAAAAGCTAAAAATTTCAGAATTGCACCGTGCAATGTGGAGATATTACTGTTTGTGCATTTACAATATTCATTGATTTTTGCCATTGAAAAACGTCCAGAAATGTTTGAAGCTACTGACTGAATGAAAGGAGCTGGCATCTCACTCTCTTTGAATCTTCTTTATCATGCTAGGATTAACAGGAAAAAGCAAAAAATTTCAGAATTGCACCGTGCAATGTGGAGATATTACTGTTTGTGCATTTACAATATTCATTGATTTTTGCCATTGAAAAACATGTTTTTCATATACCAGAAATGTTTGAAGCTACTGACTGAATGAAAGGAGCTGGCATCTCACTCTCTTTGAGTCTTCTTTATCATGCTAGGATTAGCAGGAAAAAGCAAAAAATTTCAGAATTGCACCTTGCAATGTGGAGATATTACTGTTTGTGCATTTACAATATTCATTGATTTTTGCCATTGAAAAACATGTTTTTCATATACCAGAAATGTTTGAAGCTACTGACTGAATGAAAGGAGCTGGCATCTCACTCTCTTTGAATCTTCTTTATCATGCTAGGATTAACAGGAAAAAGCAAAAAATTTCAGAATTGCACCGTGCAATGTGGAGATATTACTGTTTGTGCATTTACAATATTCATTGATTTTTGCCATTGAAAAACATGTTTTTCATATACCAGAAATGTTTGAAGCTACTGACTGAATGAAAGGAGCTGGCATCTCACTCTCTTTGAATCTTCTTTATCATGCTAGGATTAGCAGGAAAAAGCTAAAAATTTCAGAATTGCACCGTGCAATGTGGAGATATTACTGTTTGTGCATTTACAATATTCATTGATTTTTGCCATTGAAAAACATGTTTTTCATATACCAGAAATGTTTGAAGCTACTGACTGAATGAAAGGAGCTGGCATCTCACTCTCTTTGAATCTTCTTTATCATGCTAGGATTAACAGGAAAAAGCAAAAAATTTCAGAATTGCACCGTGCAATGTGGAGATATTACTGTTTGTGCATTTACAATATTCATTGATTTTTGCCATTGAAAAACGTCCAGAAATGTTTGAAGCTACTGACTGAATGAAAGGAGCTGGCATCTCACTCTCTTTGAATCTTCTTTATCATGCTAGGATTAACAGGAAAAAGCTAAAAATTTCAGAATTGCACCGTGCAATGTGGAGATATTACTGTTTGTGCATTTACAATATTCATTGATTTTTGCCATTGAAAAACATGTTTTTCATATACCAGAAATGTTTGAAGCTACTGACTGAATGAAAGGAGCTGGCATCTCACTCTCTTTGAATCTTCTTTATCATGCTAGGATTAACAGGAAAAAGCTAAAAATTTCAGAATTGCACCTTGCAATGTGGAGATATTACTGTTTGTGCATTTACAATATTCATTGATTTTTGCCATTGAAAAACATGTTTTTCATATACCAGAAATGTTTGAAGCTACTGACTGAATGAAAGGAGCTGGCATCTCACTCTCTTTGAATCTTCTTTATCATGCTAGGATTAACAGGAAAAAGCTAAAAATTTCAGAATTGCACCGTGCAATGTGGAGATATTACTGTTTGTGCATTTACAATATTCATTGATTTTTGCCATTGAAAAACATGTTTTTCATATACCAGAAATGTTTGAAGCTACTGACTGAATGAAAGGAGCTGGCATCTCACTCTCTTTGAATCTTCTTTATCATGCTAGGATTAACAGGAAAAAGCTAAAAATTTCAGAATTGCACCGTGCAATGTGGAGATATTACTGTTTGTGCATTTACAATATTCATTGATTTTTGCCATTGAAAAACATGTTTTTCATATACCAGAAATGTTTGAAGCTACTGACTGAATGAAAGGAGCTGGCATCTCACTCTCTTTGAATCTTCTTTATCATGCTAGGATTAGCAGGAAAAAGCAAAATATTTCAGAATTGCACCTTGCAATGTGGAGATATTACTGTTTGTGCATTTACAATATTCATTGATTTTTGCCATTGAAAAACATGTTTTTCATATACCAGAAATGTTTGAAGCTACTGACTGAATGAAAGGAGCTGGCATCTCACTCTTTGAATCTTCTTTATCATGCTAGGATTAGCAGGAAAAAGCAAAAAATTTCAGAATTGCACCTTGCAATGTGGAGATATTACTGTTTGTGCATTTACAATATTCATTGATTTTTGCCATTGAAAAACATGTTTTTCATATACCAGAAATGTTTGAAGCTACTGACTGAATGAAAGGAGCTGGCATCTCACTCTCTTTGAATCTTCTTTATCATGCTAGGATTAGCAGGAAAAAGCAAAAAATTTCAGAATTGCACCTTGCAATGTGGAGATATTACTGTTTGTGCATTTACAATATTCATTGATTTTTGCCATTGAAAAACGTCCAGAAATGTTTGAAGCTACTGACTGAATGAAAGGAGCTGGCATCTCACTCTCTTTGAATCTTCTTTATCATGCTAGGATTAGCAGGAAAAAGCTAAAAATTTCAGAATTGCACCGTGCAATGTGGAGATATTACTGTTTGTGCATTTACAATATTCATTGATTTTTGCCATTGAAAAACGTCCAGAAATGTTTGAAGCTACTGACTGAATGAAAGGAGCTGGCATCTCACTCTCTTTGAATCTTCTTTATCATGCTAGGATTAACAGGAAAAAGCAAAAAATTTCAGAATTGCACCTTGCAATGTGGAGATATTACTGTTTGTGCATTTACAATATTCATTGATTTTTGCCATTGAAAAACATGTTTTTCATATACCAGAAATGTTTGAAGCTACTGACTGAATGAAAGGAGCTGGCATCTCACTCTCTTTGAATCTTCTTTATCATGCTAGGATTAACAGGAAAAAGCAAAAAATTTCAGAATTGCACCTTGCAATGTGGAGATATTACTGTTTGTGCATTTACAATATTCATTGATTTTTGCCATTGAAAAACATGTTTTTCATATACCAGAAATGTTTGAAGCTACTGACTGAATGAAAGGAGCTGGCATCTCACTCTCTTTGAATCTTCTTTATTATGCTAGGATTAACAGGAAAAAGCTAAAAATTTCAGAATTGCACCGTGCAATGTGGAGATATTACTGTTTGTGCATTTACAATATTCATTGATTTTTGCCATTGAAAAACGTCCAGAAATGTTTGAAGCTACTGACTGAATGAAAGGAGCTGGCATCTCACTCTCTTTGAATCTTCTTTATCATGCTAGGATTAGCAGGAAAAAGCAAAAAATTTCAGAATTGCACCGTGCAATGTGGAGATATTACTGTTTGTGCATTTACAATATTCATTGATTTTTGCCATTGAAAAACGTCCAGAAATGTTTGAAGCTACTGACTGAATGAAAGGAGCTGGCATCTCACTCTCTTTGAATCTTCTTTATCATGCTAGGATTAGCAGGAAAAAGCTAAAAATTTCAGAATTGCACCGTGCAATGTGGAGATATTACTGTTTGTGCATTTACAATATTCATTGATTTTTGCCATTGAAAAACGTCCAGAAATGTTTGAAGCTACTGACTGAATGAAAGGAGCTGGCATCTCACTCTCTTTGAATCTTCTTTATCATGCTAGGATTAACAGGAAAAAGCAAAAAATTTCAGAATTGCACCTTGCAATGTGGAGATATTACTGTTTGTGCATTTACAATATTCATTGATTTTTGCCATTGAAAAACATGTTTTTCATATACCAGAAATGTTTGAAGCTACTGACTGAATGAAAGGAGCTGGCATCTCACTCTCTTTGAATCTTCTTTATCATGCTAGGATTAACAGGAAAAAGCAAAAAATTTCAGAATTGCACCTTGCAATGTGGAGATATTACTGTTTGTGCATTTACAATATTCATTGATTTTTGCCATTGAAAAACATGTTTTTCATATACCAGAAATGTTTGAAGCTACTGACTGAATGAAAGGAGCTGGCATCTCACTCTCTTTGAATCTTCTTTATCATGCTAGGATTAACAGGAAAAAGCTAAAAATTTCAGAATTGCACCGTGCAATGTGGAGATATTACTGTTTGTGCATTTACAATATTCATTGATTTTTGCCATTGAAAAACGTCCAGAAATGTTTGAAGCTACTGACTGAATGAAAGGAGCTGGCATCTCACTCTCTTTGAATCTTCTTTATCATGCTAGGATTAGCAGGAAAAAGCAAAAAATTTCAGAATTGCACCGTGCAATGTGGAGATATTACTGTTTGTGCATTTACAATATTCATTGATTTTTGCCATTGAAAAACGTCCAGAAATGTTTGAAGCTACTGACTGAATGAAAGGAGCTGGCATCTCACTCTCTTTGAATCTTCTTTATCATGCTAGGATTAGCAGGAAAAAGCAAAAAATTTCAGAATTGCACCGTGCAATGTGGAGATATTACTGTTTGTGCATTTACAATATTCATTGATTTTTGCCATTGAAAAACATGTTTTTCATATACCAGAAATGTTTGAAGCTACTGACTGAATGAAAGGTGCTGGCATCTCACTCTCTTTGAATCTTCTTTATCATGCTAGGATTAACAGGAAAAAGCTAAAAATTTCAGAATTGCACCTTGCAATGTGGAGATATTACTGTTTGTGCATTTACAATATTCATTGATTTTTGCCATTGAAAAACATGTTTTTCATATACCAGAAATGTTTGAAGCTACTGACTGAATGAAAGGAGCTGGCATCTCACTCTCTTTGAATCTTCTTTATCATGCTAGGATTAGCAGGAAAAAGCAAAAAATTTCAGAATTGCACCGTGCAATGTGGAGATATTACTGTTTGTGCATTTACAATATTCATTGATTTTTGCCATTGAAAAACATGTTTTTCATATACCAGAAATGTTTGAAGCTACTGACTGAATGAAAGGAGCTGGCATCTCACTCTCTTTGAATCTTCTTTATCATGCTAGGATTAGCAGGAAAAAGCAAAAAATTTCAGAATTGCACCGTGCAATGTGGAGATATTACTGTTTGTGCATTTACAATATTCATTGATTTTTGCCATTGAAAAACATGTTTTTCATATACCAGAAATGTTTGAAGCTACTGACTGAATGAAAGGAGCTGGCATCTCACTCTCTTTGAATCTTCTTTATCATGCTAGGATTAACAGGAAAAAGCTAAAAATTTCAGAATTGCACCTTGCAATGTGGAGATATTACTGTTTGTGCATTTACAATATTCATTGATTTTTGCCATTGAAAAACATGTTTTTCATATACCAGAAATGTTTGAAGCTACTGACTGAATGAAAGGAGCTGGCATCTCACTCTCTTTGAATCTTCTTTATCATGCTAGGATTAGCAGGAAAAAGCAAAAAATTTCAGAATTGCACCGTGCAATGTGGAGATATTACTGTTTGTGCATTTACAATATTCATTGATTTTTGCCATTGAAAAACATGTTTTTCATATACCAGAAATGTTTGAAGCTACTGACTGAATGAAAGGAGCTGGCATCTCACTCTCTTTGAATCTTCTTTATCATGCTAGGATTAGCAGGAAAAAGCTAAAAATTTCAGAATTGCACCGTGCAATGTGGAGATATTACTGTTTGTGCATTTACAATATTCATTGATTTTTGCCATTGAAAAACGTCCAGAAATGTTTGAAGCTACTGACTGAATGAAAGGAGCTGGCATCTCACTCTCTTTGAATCTTCTTTATCATGCTAGGATTAACAGGAAAAAGCAAAAAATTTCAGAATTGCACCGTGCAATGTGGAGATATTACTGTTTGTGCATTTACAATATTCATTGATTTTTGCCATTGAAAAACATGTTTTTCATATACCAGAAATGTTTGAAGCTACTGACTGAATGAAAGGAGCTGGCATCTCACTCTCTTTGAATCTTCTTTATCATGCTAGGATTAGCAGGAAAAAGCAAAAAATTTCAGAATTGCACCTTGCAATGTGGAGATATTACTGTTTGTGCATTTACAATATTCATTGATTTTTGCCATTGAAAAACATGTTTTTCATATACCAGAAATGTTTGAAGCTACTGACTGAATAAAAGGAGCTGGCATCTCACTCTCTTTGAATCTTCTTTATCATGCTAGGATTAGCAGGAAAAAGCAAAAAATTTCAGAATTGCACCGTGCAATGTGGAGATATTACTGTTTGTGCATTTACAATATTCATTGATTTTTGCCATTGAAAAACGTCCAGAAATGTTTGAAGCTACTGACTGAATGAAAGGAGCTGGCATCTCACTCTCTTTGAATCTTCTTTATCATGCTAGGATTAACAGGAAAAAGCTAAAAATTTCAGAATTGCACCGTGCAATGTGGAGATATTACTGTTTGTGCATTTACAATATTCATTGATTTTTGCCATTGAAAAACATGTTTTTCATATACCAGAAATGTTTGAAGCTACTGACTGAATGAAAGGAGCTGGCATCTCACTCTCTTTGAATCTTCTTTATCATGCTAGGATTAGCAGGAAAAAGCTAAAAATTTCAGAATTGCACCGTGCAATGTGGAGATATTACTGTTTGTGCATTTACAATATTCATTGATTTTTGCCATTGAAAAACATGTTTTTCATATACCAGAAATGTTTGAAGCTACTGACTGAATGAAAGGAGCTGGCATCTCACTCTCTTTGAATCTTCTTTATCATGCTAGGATTAACAGGAAAAAGCAAAAAATTTCAGAATTGCACCGTGCAATGTGGAGATATTACTGTTTGTGCATTTACAATATTCATTGATTTTTGCCATTGAAAAACGTCCAGAAATGTTTGAAGCTACTGACTGAATGAAAGGAGCTGGCATCTCACTCTCTTTGAATCTTCTTTATCATGCTAGGATTAACAGGAAAAAGCTAAAAATTTCAGAATTGCACCGTGCAATGTGGAGATATTACTGTTTGTGCATTTACAATATTCATTGATTTTTGCCATTGAAAAACATGTTTTTCATATACCAGAAATGTTTGAAGCTACTGACTGAATGAAAGGAGCTGGCATCTCACTCTCTTTGAATCTTCTTTATCATGCTAGGATTAACAGGAAAAAGCTAAAAATTTCAGAATTGCACCTTGCAATGTGGAGATATTACTGTTTGTGCATTTACAATATTCATTGATTTTTGCCATTGAAAAACATGTTTTTCATATACCAGAAATGTTTGAAGCTACTGACTGAATGAAAGGAGCTGGCATCTCACTCTCTTTGAATCTTCTTTATCATGCTAGGATTAGCAGGAAAAAGCAAAAAATTT
>NW_027370728.1:0-33818 GCF_046119375.1 Phyllobates terribilis
AACTTTTTGGGTTGGTTTCTCTTTTATAGTCTGCAGGCATTAAATGAAAGAAGTCAGTGTTCCAGCAGAGGGAGACAACGTTTCAGAAAAGGCATTGTAGCAAACCAAAAAAGAAATTTTAAGCGCAGCAGAGTAACCAGCTCACATACCTGTTAGCTCAGGTGAGTTTAAAAGGCTGCTGTTGATAACAAGGGCATTTGCTAAATAGATGGTGTGTGTGCAACAATATACTGAAAGGTCAATTATATTGTGCAGCTTATCTCACCACCTGTAGTTATTTAGGTGAAAGCTCCAAAATGCTTGCCTAATATGTCTGTTTATCCAAAAGGAAGTATAGAGGGAGAGCTAGATAGATAGCATTGCATTACATTACATTACATGGCAATGCAATGCACAGTTGCTGAAGTTGAACCAAAATGAGCTTGTCATCTGGCTTCTGCAACTTTTAACATGAAAAATCCAATGAGGAGAAGAAAAGCAAAGCCAAAGAGTCCATCCCAAAATCCGACAAACAAGCAAAATGAACAAAAAGCATTGAATTCAATTCTTTCTGATTTTAGAAACTGCATTAAAGAAGGGGTGCACCGGTCCTGGAGATACTGCAATACCAGGTCAATGCGTGGAGTGGACAGAGCAAGCTCTTTTTCCATCTCCCTGTTCTAAAAATCCATTTAATATATGGTCCCCAGATAGGGGACGTATCAGATATTAAACTGATAAGAACAGATACTACACTTGATCTTAGCCAAAAGGCCGAGAAGCGATAATCAGAATTGGTTTCCGACTACGGTGCCACCCAAGGATTCTGAAAAGTCCATTTGTGGAGATGGCCACCTGGACTCCCGTTAAGAAGACATGCTGTCAACCTCTAGATCCCTCACATGCCTGCACTTTTCGGCTTGCTGCTGCTGCAATCCACGCGTTTTAGATCTGCATAACTCCACCTCTTTTAGCACAGTACCCTCAACCCCCGGCTGTTCCCACCCGCCTCAACACCGTTGGAAGGGAGGAGAACCAATTAAGGCGGGGGGGGGGTGGAACGAGCAGCTGTCTACCCTTAGCAGGAGGGTTGCTGATTAATTACCTCTCCTGCTGCTGCTGCTGCTGGCTGTCCAGCAGCAGACTGAAGGTGGCTGCTGCTGTGCGCAGGTATATAAAGGCTCAGAGCCTATTATGACACGCGCAGCCAGCGTTCCATTGCCACATTCCGTCTACTGCAGGCGGGATACCTGGATGGCTGAATGTCACTGAGAAGCTCACAGAGACCGCCATAAGCAACAGTTTAAAAGAATGCCACAGACTAATCAACCAAACTTTTTGGGTTGGTTTCTCTTTTATAGTCTGCAGGCATTAAATGAAAGAAGTCAGTGTTCCAGCAGAGGGAGACAACGTTTCAGAAAAGGCATTGTAGCAAACCAAAAAAGAAATTTTAAGCGCAGCAGAGTAACCAGCTCACATACCTGTTAGCTCAGGTGAGTTTAAAAGGCTGCTGTTGATAACAAGGGCATTTGCTAAATAGATGGTGTGTGTGCAACAATATACTGAAAGGTCAATTATATTGTGCAGCTTATCTCACCACCTGTAGTTATTTAGGTGAAAGCTCCAAAATGCTTGCCTAATATGTCTGTTTATCCAAAAGGAAGTATAGAGGGAGAGCTAGATAGATAGCATTGCATTACATTACATTACATGGCAATGCAATGCACAGTTGCTGAAGTTGAACCAAAATGAGCTTGTCATCTGGCTTCTGCAACTTTTAACATGAAAAATCCAATGAGGAGAAGAAAAGCAAAGCCAAAGAGTCCATCCCAAAATCCGACAAACAAGCAAAATGAACAAAAAGCATTGAATTCAATTCTTTCTGATTTTAGAAACTGCATTAAAGAAGGGGTGCACCGGTCCTGGAGATACTGCAATACCAGGTCAATGCGTGGAGTGGACAGAGCAAGCTCTTTTTCCATCTCCCTGTCCTAAAAATCCATTTAATATATGGTCCCCAGATAGGGGACGTATCAGATATTAAACTGATAAGAACAGATACTACACTTGATCTTAGCCAAAAGGCCGAGAAGCGATAACCAGAATTGGTTTCCGACTACGGTGCCACCCAAGGATTCTGAAAAGTCCATTTGTGGAGATGGCCACCTGGACTCCCGTTAAGAAGACATGCTGTCAACCTCTAGATCCCTCACATGCCTGCACTTTTCGGCTTGCTGCTGCTGCAATCCACGCGTTTTAGATCTGCATAACTCCACCTCTTTTAGCACAGTACCCTCAACCCCCGGCTGTTCCCACCCGCCTCAACACCGTTGGAAGGGAGGAGAACCAATTAAGGCGGGGGGGGGGGGGTGGAACGAGCAGCTGTCTACCCTTAGCAGGAGGGTTGCTGATTAATTACCTCTCCTGCTGCTGCTGCTGCTGGCTGTCCAGCAGCAGACTGAAGGTGGCTGCTGCTGTGCGCAGGTATATAAAGGCTCAGAGCCTATTATGACACGCGCAGCCAGCGTTCCATTGCCACATTCCGTCTACTGCAGGCGGGATACCTGGATGGCTGAATGTCACTGAGAAGATCACAGAGACCGCCATAAGCAACAGTTTAAAAGAATGCCACAGACTAATCAACCAAACTTTTTGGGTTGGTTTCTCTTTTATAGTCTGCAGGCATTAAATGAAAAAAGTCAGTGTTCCAGCAGAGGGAGACAACGTTTCAGAAAAGGCATTGTAGCAAACCAAAAAAGAAATTTTAAGCGCAGCAGAGTAACCAGCTCACATACCTGTTAGCTCAGGTGAGTTTAAAAGGCTGCTGTTGATAACAAGGGCATTTGCTAAATAGATGGTGTGTGTGCAACAATATACTGAAAGGTCAATTATATTGTGCAGCTTATCTCACCACCTGTAGTTATTTAGGTGAAAGCTCCAAAATGCTTGCCTAATATGTCTGTTTATCCAAAAGGAAGTATAGAGGGAGAGCTAGATAGATAGCATTGCATTACATTACATTACATGGCAATGCAATGCACAGTTGCTGAAGTTGAACCAAAATGAGCTTGTCATCTGGCTTCTGCAACTTTTAACATGAAAAATCCAATGAGGAGAAGAAAAGCAAAGCCAAAGAGTCCATCCCAAAATCCGACAAACAAGCAAAATGAACAAAAAGCATTGAATTCAATTCTTTCTGATTTTAGAAACTGCATTAAAGAAGGGGTGCACCGGTCCTGGAGATACTGCAATACCAGGTCAATGCGTGGAGTGGACAGAGCAAGCTCTTTTTCCATCTCCCTGTTCTAAAAATCCATTTAATATATGGTCCCCAGATAGGGGACGTATCAGATATTAAACTGATAAGAACAGATACTACACTTGATCTTAGCCAAAAGGCCGAGAAGCGATAACCAGAATTGGTTTCCGACTACGGTGCCACCCAAGGATTCTGAAAAGTCCATTTGTGGAGATGGCCACCTGGACTCCCGTTAAGAAGACATGCTGTCAACCTCTAGATCCCTCACATGCCTGCACTTTTCGGCTTGCTGCTGCTGCAATCCACGCGTTTTAGATCTGCATAACTCCACCTCTTTTAGCACAGTACCCTCAACCCCCGGCTGTTCCCACCCGCCTCAACACCGTTGGAAGGGAGGAGAACCAATTAAGGCGGGGGGGGGGTGGAACGAGCAGCTGTCTACCCTTAGCAGGAGGGTTGCTGATTAATTACCTCTCCTGCTGCTGCTGCTGCTGGCTGTCCAGCAGCAGACTGAAGGTGGCTGCTGCTGTGCGCAGGTATATAAAGGCTCAGAGCCTATTATGACACGCGCAGCCAGCGTTCCATTGCCACATTCCGTCTACTGCAGGCGGGATACCTGGATGGCTGAATGTCACTGAGAAGCTCACAGAGACCGCCATAAGCAACAGTTTAAAAGAATGCCACAGACTAATCAACCAAACTTTTTGGGTTGGTTTCTCTTTTATAGTCTGCAGGCATTAAATGAAAGAAGTCAGTGTTCCAGCAGAGGGAGACAACGTTTCAGAAAAGGCATTGTAGCAAACCAAAAAATAAATTTTAAGCGCAGCAGAGTAACCAGCTCACATACCTGTTAGCTCAGGTGAGTTTAAAAGGCTGCTGTTGATAACAAGGGCATTTGCTAAATAGATGGTGTGTGTGCAACAATATACTGAAAGGTCAATTATATTGTGCAGCTTATCTCACCACCTGTAGTTATTTAGGTGAAAGCTCCAAAATGCTTGCCTAATATGTCTGTTTATCCAAAAGGAAGTATAGAGGGAGAGCTATGTAGATAGCATTGCATTACATTACATTACATGGCAATGCAATGCACAGTTGCTGAAGTTGAACCAAAATGAGCTTGTCATCTGGCTTCTGCAACTTTTAACATGAAAAATCCAATGAGGAGAAGAAAAGCAAAGCCAAAGAGTCCATCCCAAAATCCGACAAACAAGCAAAATGAACAAAAAGCATTGAATTCAATTCTTTCTGATTTTAGAAACTGCATTAAAGAAGGGGTGCACCGGTCCTGGAGATACTGCAATACCAGGTCAATGCGTGGAGTGGACAGAGCAAGCTCTTTTTCCATCTCCCTGTCCTAAAAATCCATTTAATATATGGTCCCCAGATAGGGGACGTATCAGATATTAAACTGATAAGAACAGATACTACACTTGATCTTAGCCAAAAGGCCGAGAAGCGATAACCAGAATTGGTTTCCGACTACGGTGCCACCCAAGGATTCTGAAAAGTCCATTTGTGGAGATGGCCACCTGGACTCCCGTTAAGAAGACATGCTGTCAACCTCTAGATCCCTCACATGCCTGCACTTTTCGGCTTGCTGCTGCTGCAATCCACGCGTTTTAGATCTGCATAACTCCACCTCTTTTAGCACAGTACCCTCAACCCCCGGCTGTTCCCACCCGCCTCAACACCGTTGGAAGGGAGGAGAACCAATTAAGGCGGGGGGGGGGGGGGGGTGGAACGAGCAGCTGTCTACCCTTAGCAGGAGGGTTGCTGATTAATTACCTCTCCTGCTGCTGCTGCTGCTGGCTGTCCAGCAGCAGACTGAAGGTGGCTGCTGCTGTGCGCAGGTATATAAAGGCTCAGAGCCTATTATGACACGCGCAGCCAGCGTTCCATTGCCACATTCCGTCTACTGCAGGCGGGATACCTGGATGGCTGAATGTCACTGAGAAGATCACAGAGACCGCCATAAGCAACAGTTTAAAAGAATGCCACAGACTAATCAACCAAACTTTTTGGGTTGGTTTCTCTTTTATAGTCTGCAGGCATTAAATGAAAAAAGTCAGTGTTCCAGCAGAGGGAGACAACGTTTCAGAAAAGGCATTGTAGCAAACCAAAAAAGAAATTTTAAGCGCAGCAGAGTAACCAGCTCACATACCTGTTAGCTCAGGTGAGTTTAAAAGGCTGCTGTTGATAACAAGGGCATTTGCTAAATAGATGGTGTGTGTGCAACAATATACTGAAAGGTCAATTATATTGTGCAGCTTATCTCACCACCTGTAGTTATTTAGGTGAAAGCTCCAAAATGCTTGCCTAATATGTCTGTTTATCCAAAAGGAAGTATAGAGGGAGAGCTAGATAGATAGCATTGCATTACATTACATTACATGGCAATGCAATGCACAGTTGCTGAAGTTGAACCAAAATGAGCTTGTCATCTGGCTTCTGCAACTTTTAACATGAAAAATCCAATGAGGAGAAGAAAAGCAAAGCCAAAGAGTCCATCCCAAAATCCGACAAACAAGCAAAATGAACAAAAACCATTGAATTCAATTCTTTCTGATTTTAGAAACTGCATTAAAGAAGGGGTGCACCGGTCCTGGAGATACTGCAATACCAGGTCAATGCGTGGAGTGGACAGAGCAAGCTCTTTTTCCATCTCCCTGTTCTAAAAATCCATTTAATATATGGTCCCCAGATAGGGGACGTATCAGATATTAAACTGATAAGAACAGATACTACACTTGATCTTAGCCAAAAGGCCGAGAAGCGATAACCAGAATTGGTTTCCGACTACGGTGCCACCCAAGGATTCTGAAAAGTCCATTTGTGGAGATGGCCACCTGGACTCCCGTTAAGAAGACATGCTGTCAACCTCTAGATCCCTCACATGCCTGCACTTTTCGGCTTGCTGCTGCTGCAATCCACGCGTTTTAGATCTGCATAACTCCACCTCTTTTAGCACAGTACCCTCAACCCCCGGCTGTTCCCACCCGCCTCAACACCGTTGGAAGGGAGGAGAACCAATTAAGGCGGGGGGGGGGTGGAACGAGCAGCTGTCTACCCTTAGCAGGAGGGTTGCTGATTAATTACCTCTCCTGCTGCTGCTGCTGCTGGCTGTCCAGCAGCAGACTGAAGGTGGCTGCTGCTGTGCGCAGGTATATAAAGGCTCAGAGCCTATTATGACACGCGCAGCCAGCGTTCCATTGCCACATTCCGTCTACTGCAGGCGGGATACCTGGATGGCTGAATGTCACTGAGAAGCTCACAGAGACCGCCATAAGCAACAGTTTAAAAGAATGCCACAGACTAATCAACCAAACTTTTTGGGTTGGTTTCTCTTTTATAGTCTGCAGGCATTAAATGAAAGAAGTCAGTGTTCCAGCAGAGGGAGACAACGTTTCAGAAAAGGCATTGTAGCAAACCAAAAAAGAAATTTTAAGCGCAGCAGAGTAACCAGCTCACATACCTGTTAGCTCAGGTGAGTTTAAAAGGCTGCTGTTGATAACAAGGGCATTTGCTAAATAGATGGTGTGTGTGCAACAATATACTGAAAGGTCAATTATATTGTGCAGCTTATCTCACCACCTGTAGTTATTTAGGTGAAAGCTCCAAAATGCTTGCCTAATATGTCTGTTTATCCAAAAGGAAGTATAGAGGGAGAGCTAGATAGATAGCATTGCATTACATTACATTACATGGCAATGCAATGCACAGTTGCTGAAGTTGAACCAAAATGAGCTTGTCATCTGGCTTCTGCAACTTTTAACATGAAAAATCCAAGGAGGAGAAGAAAAGCAAAGCCAAAGAGTCCATCCCAAAATCCGACAAACAAGCAAAATGAACAAAAAGCATTGAATTCAATTCTTTCTGATTTTAGAAACTGCATTAAAGAAGGGGTGCACCGGTCCTGGAGATACTGCAATACCAGGTCAATGCGTGGAGTGGACAGAGCAAGCTCTTTTTCCATCTCCCTGTTCTAAAAATCCATTTAATATATGGTCCCCAGATAGGGGACGTATCAGATATTAAACTGATAAGAACAGATACTACACTTGATCTTAGCCAAAAGGCCGAGAAGCGATAACCAGAATTGGTTTCCGACTACGGTGCCACCCAAGGATTCTGAAAAGTCCATTTGTGGAGATGGCCACCTGGACTCCCGTTAAGAAGACATGCTGTCAACCTCTAGATCCCTCACATGCCTGCACTTTTCGGCTTGCTGCTGCTGCAATCCACGCGTTTTAGATCTGCATAACTCCACCTCTTTTAGCACAGTACCCTCAACCCCCGGCTGTTCCCACCCGCCTCAACACCGTTGGAAGGGAGGAGAACCAATTAAGGCGGGGGGGGGGGTGGAACGAGCAGCTGTCTACCCTTAGCAGGAGGGTTGCTGATTAATTACCTCTCCTGCTGCTGCTGCTGCTGGCTGTCCAGCAGCAGACTGAAGGTGGCTGCTGCTGTGCGCAGGTATATAAAGGCTCAGAGCCTATTATGACACGCGCAGCCAGCGTTCCATTGCCACATTCCGTCTACTGCAGGCGGGATACCTGGATGGCTGAATGTCACTGAGAAGCTCACAGAGACCGCCATAAGCAACAGTTTAAAAGAATGCCACAGACTAATCAACCAAACTTTTTGGGTTGGTTTCTCTTTTATAGTCTGCAGGCATTAAATGAAAGAAGTCAGTGTTCCAGCAGAGGGAGACAACGTTTCAGAAAAGGCATTGTAGCAAACCAAAAAAGAAATTTTTAGCGCAGCACAGTAACCAGCTCACATACCTGTTAGCTCAGGTGAGTTTAAAAGGCTGCTGTTGATAACAAGGGCATTTGCTAAATAGATGGTGTGTGTGCAACAATATACTGAAAGGTCAATTATATTGTGCAGCTTATCTCACCACCTGTAGTTATTTAGGTGAAAGCTCCAAAATGCTTGCCTAATATGTCTGTTTATCCAAAAGGAAGTATAGAGGGAGAGCTAGATAGATAGCATTGCATTACATTACATTACATGGCAATGCAATGCACAGTTGCTGAAGTTGAACCAAAATGAGCTTGTCATCTGGCTTCTGCAACTTTTAACATGAAAAATCCAATGAGGAGAAGAAAAGCAAAGCCAAAGAGTCCATCCCAAAATCCGACAAACAAGCAAAATGAACAAAAAGCATTGAATTCAATTCTTTCTGATTTTAGAAACTGCATTAAAGAAGGGGTGCACCGGTCCTGGAGATACTGCAATACCAGGTCAATGCGTGGAGTGGACAGAGCAAGCTCTTTTTCCATCTCCCTGTTCTAAAAATCCATTTAATATATGGTCCCCAGATAGGGGACGTATCAGATATTAAACTGATAAGAACAGATACTACACTTGATCTTAGCCAAAAGGCCGAGAAGCGATAACCAGAATTGGTTTCCGACTACGGTGCCACCCAAGGATTCTGAAAAGTCCATTTGTGGAGATGGCCACCTGGACTCCCGTTAAGAAGACATGCTGTCAACCTCTAGATCCCTCACATGCCTGCACTTTTCGGCTTGCTGCTGCTGCAATCCACGCGTTTTAGATCTGCATAACTCCACCTCTTTTAGCACAGTACCCTCAACCCCCGGCTGTTCCCACCCGCCTCAACACCGTTGGAAGGGAGGAGAACCAATTAAGGCGGGGGGGGGGTGGAACGAGCAGCTGTCTACCCTTAGCAGGAGGGTTGCTGATTAATTACCTCTCCTGCTGCTGCTGCTGCTGGCTGTCCAGCAGCAGACTGAAGGTGGCTGCTGCTGTGCGCAGGTATATAAAGGCTCAGAGCCTATTATGACACGCGCAGCCAGCGTTCCATTGCCACATTCCGTCTACTGCAGGCGGGATACCTGGATGGCTGAATGTCACTGAGAAGCTCACAGAGACCGCCATAAGCAACAGTTTAAAAGAATGCCACAGACTAATCAACCAAACTTTTTGGGTTGGTTTCTCTTTTATAGTCTGCAGGCATTAAATGAAAGAAGTCAGTGTTCCAGCAGAGGGAGACAACGTTTCAGAAAAGGCATTGTAGCAAACCAAAAAAGAAATTTTAAGCGCAGCAGAGTAACCAGCTCACATACCTGTTAGCTCAGGTGAGTTTAAAAGGCTGCTGTTGATAACAAGGGCATTTGCTAAATAGATGGTGTGTGTGCAACAATATACTGAAAGGTCAATTATATTGTGCAGCTTATCTCACCACCTGTAGTTATTTAGGTGAAAGCTCCAAAATGCTTGCCTAATATGTCTGTTTATCCAAAAGGAAGTATAGAGGGAGAGCTAGATAGATAGCATTGCATTACATTACATTACATGGCAATGCAATGCACAGTTGCTGAAGTTGAACCAAAATGAGCTTGTCATCTGGCTTCTGCAACTTTTAACATGAAAAATCCAATGAGGAGAAGAAAAGCAAAGCCAAAGAGTCCATCCCAAAATCCGACAAACAAGCAAAATGAACAAAAAGCATTGAATTCAATTCTTTCTGATTTTAGAAACTGCATTAAAGAAGGGGTGCACCGGTCCTGGAGATACTGCAATACCAGGTCAATGCGTGGAGTGGACAGAGCAAGCTCTTTTTCCATCTCCCTGTTCTAAAAATCCATTTAATATATGGTCCCCAGATAGGGGACGTATCAGATTTTAAACTGATAAGAACAGATACTACACTTGATCTTAGCCAAAAGGCCGAGAAGCGATAACCAGAATTGCTTTCCGACTACGGTGCCACCCAAGGATTCTGAAAAGTCCATTTGTGGAGATGGCCACCTGGACTCCCGTTAAGAAGACATGCTGTCAACCTCTAGATCCCTCACATGCCTGCACTTTTCGGCTTGCTGCTGCTGCAATCCACGCGTTTTAGATCTGCATAACTCCACCTCTTTTAGCACAGTACCCTCAACCCCCGGCTGTTCCCACCCGCCTCAACACCGTTGGAAGGGAGGAGAACCAATTAAGGCGGGGGGGGGTGGAACGAGCAGCTGTCTACCCTTAGCAGGAGGGTTGCTGATTAATTACCTCTCCTGCTGCTGCTGCTGCTGGCTGTCCAGCAGCAGACTGAAGGTGGCTGCTGCTGTGCGCAGGTATATAAAGGCTCAGAGCCTATTATGACACGCGCAGCCAGCGTTCCATTGCCACATTCCGTCTACTGCAGGCGGGATACCTGGATGGCTGAATGTCACTGAGAAGCTCACAGAGACCGCCATAAGAAACAGTTTAAAAGAATGCCACAGACTAATCAACCAAACTTTTTGGGTTGGTTTCTCTTTTATAGTCTGCAGGCATTAAATGAAAGAAGTCAGTGTTCCAGCAGAGGGAGACAACGTTTCAGAAAAGGCATTGTAGCAAACCAAAAAAGAAATTTTAAGCGCAGCAGAGTAACCAGCTCACATACCTGTTAGCTCAGGTGAGTTTAAAAGGCTGCTGTTGATAACAAGGGCATTTGCTAAATAGATGGTGTGTGTGCAACAATATACTGAAAGGTCAATTATATTGTGCAGCTTATCTCACCACCTGTAGTTATTTAGGTGAAAGCTCCAAAATGCTTGCCTAATATGTCTGTTTATCCAAAAGGAAGTATAGAGGGAGAGCTAGATAGATAGCATTGCATTACATTACATTACATGGCAATGCAATGCACAGTTGCTGAAGTTGAACCAAAATGAGCTTGTCATCTGGCTTCTGCAACTTTTAACATGAAAAATCCAATGAGGAGAAGAAAAGCAAAGCCAAAGAGTCCATCCCAAAATCCGACAAACAAGCAAAATGAACAAAAAGCATTGAATTCAATTCTTTCTGATTTTAGAAACTGCATTAAAGAAGGGGTGCACCGGTCCTGGAGATACTGCAATACCAGGTCAATGCGTGGAGTGGACAGAGCAAGCTCTTTTTCCATCTCCCTGTTCTAAAAATCCATTTAATATATGGTCCCCAGATAGGGGACGTATCAGATATTAAACTGATAAGAACAGATACTACACTTGATCTTAGCCAAAAGGCCGAGAAGCGATAACCAGAATTGGTTTCCGACTACGGTGCCACCCAAGGATTCTGAAAAGTCCATTTGTGGAGATGGCCACCTGGACTCCCGTTAAGAAGACATGCTGTCAACCTCTAGATCCCTCACATGCCTGCACTTTTCGGCTTGCTGCTGCTGCAATCCACGCGTTTTAGATCTGCATAACTCCACCTCTTTTAGCACAGTACCCTCAACCCCCGGCTGTTCCCACCCGCCTCAACACCGTTGGAAGGGAGGAGAACCAATTAAGGCGGGGGGGGGGGGTGGAACGAGCAGCTGTCTACCCTTAGCAGGAGGGTTGCTGATTAATTACCTCTCCTGCTGCTGCTGCTGCTGGCTGTCCAGCAGCAGACTGAAGGTGGCTGCTGCTGTGCGCAGGTATATAAAGGCTCAGAGCCTATTATGACACGCGCAGCCAGCGTTCCATTGCCACATTCCGTCTACTGCAGGCGGGATACCTGGATGGCTGAATGTCACTGAGAAGCTCACAGAGACCGCCATAAGCAACAGTTTAAAAGAATGCCACAGACTAATCAACCAAACTTTTTGGGTTGGTTTCTCTTTTATAGTCTGCAGGCATTAAATGAAAGAAGTCAGTGTTCCAGCAGAGGGAGACAACGTTTCAGAAAAGGCATTGTAGCAAACCAAAAAAGAAATTTTAAGCGCAGCAGAGTAACCAGCTCACATACCTGTTAGCTCAGGTGAGTTTAAAAGGCTGCTGTTGATAACAAGGGCATTTGCTAAATAGATGGTGTGTGTGCAACAATATACTGAAAGGTCAATTATATTTTGCAGCTTATCTCACCACCTGTAGTTATTTAGGTGAAAGCTCCAAAATGCTTGCCTAATATGTCTGTTTATCCAAAAGGAAGTATAGAGGGAGAGCTAGATAGATAGCATTGCATTACATTACATTACATGGCAATGCAATGCACAGTTGCTGAAGTTGAACCAAAATGAGCTTGTCATCTGGCTTCTGCAACTTTTAACATGAAAAATCCAATGAGGAGAAGAAAAGCAAAGCCAAAGAGTCCATCCCAAAATCCGACAAACAAGCAAAATGAACAAAAAGCATTGAATTCAATTCTTTCTGATTTTAGAAACTGCATTAAAGAAGGGGTGCACCGGTCCTGGAGATACTGCAATACCAGGTCAATGCGTGGAGTGGACAGAGCAAGCTCTTTTTCCATCTCCCTGTTCTAAAAATCCATTTAATATATGGTCCCCAGATAGGGGACATATCAGATATTAAACTGATAAGAACAGATACTACACTTGATCTTAGCCAAAAGGCCGAGAAGCGATAACCAGAATTGGTTTCCGACTACGGTGCCACCCAAGGATTCTGAAAAGTCCATTTGTGGAGATGGCCACCTGGACTCCCGTTAAGAAGACATGCTGTCAACCTCTAGATCCCTCACATGCCTGCACTTTTCGGCTTGCTGCTGCTGCAATCCACGCGTTTTAGATCTGCATAACTCCACCTCTTTTAGCACAGTACCCTCAACCCCCGGCTGTTCCCACCCGCCTCAACACCGTTGGAAGGGAGGAGAACCAATTAAGGCGGGGGGGGGGGGGTGGAACGAGCAGCTGTCTACCCTTAGCAGGAGGGTTGCTGATTAATTACCTCTCCTGCTGCTGCTGCTGCTGGCTGTCCAGCAGCAGACTGAAGGTGGCTGCTGCTGTGCGCAGGTATATAAAGGCTCAGAGCCTATTATGACACGCGCAGCCAGCGTTCCATTGCCACATTCCGTCTACTGCAGGCGGAATACCTGGATGGCTGAATGTCACTGAGAAGCTCACAGAGACCGCCATAAGCAACAGTTTAAAAGAATGCCACAGACTAATCAACCAAACTTTTTGGGTTGGTTTCTCTTTTATAGTCTGCAGGCATTAAATGAAAGAAGTCAGTGTTCCAGCAGAGGGAGACAACGTTTCAGAAAAGGCATTGTAGCAAACCAAAAAAGAAATTTTAAGCGCAGCAGATTAACCAGCTCACATACCTGTTAGCTCAGGTGAGTTTAAAAGGCTGCTGTTGATAACAAGGGCATTTGCTAAATAGATGGTGTGTGTGCAACAATATACTGAAAGGTCAATTATATTGTGCAGCTTATCTCACCACCTGTAGTTATTTAGGTGAAAGCTCCAAAATGCTTGCCTAATATGTCTGTTTATCCAAAAGGAAGTATAGAGGGAGAGCTAGATAGATAGCATTGCATTACATTACATTACATGGCAATGCAATGCACAGTTGCTGAAGTTGAACCAAAATGAGCTTGTCATCTGGCTTCTGCAACTTTTAACATGAAAAATCCAATGAGGAGAAGAAAAGCAAAGCCAAAGAGTCCATCCCAAAATCCGACAAACAAGCAAAATGAACAAAAAGCATTGAATTCAATTCTTTCTGATTTTAGAAACTGCATTAAAGAAGGGGTGCACCGGTCCTGGAGATACTGCAATACCAGGTCAATGCGTGGAGTGGACAGAGCAAGCTCTTTTTCCATCTCCCTGTTCTAAAAATCCATTTAATATATGGTCCCCAGATAGGGGACGTATCAGATATTAAACTGATAAGAACAGATACTACACTTGATCTTAGCCAAAAGGCCGAGAAGCGATAACCAGAATTGGTTTCCGACTACGGTGCCACCCAAGGATTCTGAAAAGTCCATTTGTGGAGATGGCCACCTGGACTCCCGTTAAGAAGACATGCTGTCAACCTCTAGATCCCTCACATGCCTGCACTTTTCGGCTTGCTGCTGCTGCAATCCACGCGTTTTAGATCTGCATAACTCCACCTCTTTTAGCACAGTACCCTCAACCCCCGGCTGTTCCCACCCGCCTCAACACCGTTGGAAGGGAGGAGAACCAATTAATGCGGGGGGGGGGTGGAACGAGCAGCTGTCTACCCTTAGCAGGAGGGTTGCTGATTAATTACCTCTCCTGCTGCTGCTGCTGCTGGCTGTCCAGCAGCAGACTGAAGGTGGCTGCTGCTGTGCGCAGGTATATAAAGGCTCAGAGCCTATTATGACACGCGCAGCCAGCGTTCCATTGCCACATTCCGTCTACTGCAGGCGGGATACCTGGATGGCTGAATGTCACTGAGAAGCTCACAGAGACCGCCATAAGCAACAGTTTAAAAGAATGCCACAGACTAATCAACCAAACTTTTTGGGTTGGTTTCTCTTTTATAGTCTGCAGGCATTAAATGAAAGAAGTCAGTGTTCCAGCAGAGGGAGACAACGTTTCAGAAAAGGCATTGTAGCAAACCAAAAAAGAAATTTTAAGCGCAGCAGAGTAACCAGCTCACATACCTGTTAGCTCAGGTGAGTTTAAAAGGCTGCTGTTGATAACAAGGGCATTTGCTAAATAGATGGTGTGTGTGCAACAATATACTGAAAGGTCAATTATATTGTGCAGCTTATCTCACCACCTGTAGTTATTTAGGTGAAAGCTCCAAAATGCTTGCCTAATATGTCTGTTTATCCAAAAGGAAGTATAGAGGGAGAGCTAGATAGATAGCATTGCATTACATTACATTACATGGCAATGCAATGCACAGTTGCTGAAGTTGAACCAAAATGAGCTTGTCATCTGGCTTCTGCAACTTTTAACATGAAAAATCCAATGAGGAGAAGAAAAACAAAGCCAAAGAGTCCATCCCAAAATCCGACAAACAAGCAAAATGAACAAAAAGCATTGAATTCAATTCTTTCTGATTTTAGAAACTGCATTAAAGAAGGGGTGCACCGGTCCTGGAGATACTGCAATACCAGGTCAATGCGTGGAGTGGACAGAGCAAGCTCTTTTTCCATCTCCCTGTTCTAAAAATCCATTTAATATATGGTCCCCAGATAGGGGACGTATCAGATATTAAACTGATAAGAACAGATACTACACTTGATCTACTTGATCTTAGCCAAAAGGCCGAGAAGCGATAACCAGAATTGGGTTTCCGACTACGGTGCCACCCAAGGATTCTGAAAAGTCCATTTGTGGAGATGGCCACCTGGACTCCCGTTAAGAAGACATGCTGTCAACCTCTAGATCCCTCACATGCCTGCACTTTTCGGCTTGCTGCTGCTGCAATCCACGCGTTTTAGATCTGCATAACTCCACCTCTTTTAGCACAGTACCCTCAACCCCCGGCTGTTCCCACCCGCCTCAACACCGTTGGAAGGGAGGAGAACCAATTAAGGCGGGGGGGGGTGGAACGAGCAGCTGTCTACCCTTAGCAGGAGGGTTGCTGATTAATTACCTCTCCTGCTGCTGCTGCTGCTGGCTGTCCAGCAGCAGACTGAAGGTGGCTGCTGCTGTGCGCAGGTATATAAAGGCTCAGAGCCTATTATGACACGCGCAGCCAGCGTTCCATTGCCACATTCCGTCTACTGCAGGCGGGATACCTGGATGGCTGAATGTCACTGAGAAGCTCACAGAGACCGCCATAAGCAACAGTTTAAAAGAATGCCACAGACTAATCAACCAAACTTTTTGGGTTGGTTTCTCTTTTATAGTCTGCAGGCATTAAATGAAAGAAGTCAGTGTTCCAGCAGAGGGAGACAACGTTTCAGAAAAGGCATTGTAGCAAACCAAAAAAGAAATTTTAAGCGCAGCAGAGTAACCAGCTCACATACCTGTTAGCTCAGGTGAGTTTAAAAGGCTGCTGTTGATAACAAGGGCATTTGCTAAATAGATGGTGTGTGTGCAACAATATACTGAAAGGTCAATTATATTGTGCAGCTTATCTCACCACCTGTAGTTATTTAGGTGAAAGCTCCAAAATGCTTGCCTAAGATGTCTGTTTATCCAAAAGGAAGTATAGAGGGAGAGCTAGATAGATAGCATTGCATTACATTACATTACATGGCAATGCAATGCACAGTTGCTGAAGTTGAACCAAAATGAGCTTGTCATCTGGCTTCTGCAACTTTTAACATGAAAAATCCAATGAGGAGAAGAAAAGCAAAGCCAAAGAGTCCATCCCAAAATCCGACAAACAAGCAAAATGAACAAAAGCATTGAATTCAATTCTTTCTGGATTTTAGAAACTGCATTAAAGAAGGGGTGCACCGGTCCTGGAGATACTGCAATACCAGGCCAATGCGTGGAGTGGACAGAGCAAGCTCTTTTTCCATCTCCCTGTTCTAAAATCCATTTAATATATGGTCCCCAGATAGGGGACGTATCAGATATTAAACTGATAAGAACAGATACTACACTTGATCTTAGCCAAAGGCCGAGAAGCGATAACCAGAATTGGTTTCCGACTACGGTGCCACCCAAGGATTCTGAAAAGTCCATTTTTGGAGATGGCCACCTGGACTCCCGTTAAGAAGACATGCTGTCAACCTCTAGATCCCTCACATGCCTGCACTTTTCGGCTTGCTGCTGCTGCAATCCACGCGTTTTAGATCTGCATAACTCCACCTCTTTTAGCACAGTACCCTCAACCCCCGGCTGTTCCCACCCGCCTCAACACCGTTGGAAGGAGGAGAACCAATTAAGGCGGGGGGGGTGGAATGAGCAGCTGTCTACCCTTAGCAGGAGGGTTGCTGATTAAATTACCTCTCCTGCTGCTGCTGCTGCTGGCTGTCCAGCAGCAGACTGAAGGTGGCTGCTGCTGTGCGCAGGTATATAAAGGCTCAGAGCCTATTATGACACGCGCAGCCAGCGTTCCATTGCCACATTCCGTCTACTGCAGGCGGGATACCTGGATGGCTGAATGTCACTGAGAAGCTCACAGAGACCGCCATAAGCAACAGTTTAAAAGAATGCCACAGACTAATCAATCAAACTTTTTGGGTTGGTTTCTCTTTTATAGTCTGCAGGCATTAAATGAAAGAAGTCAGTGTTCCAGCAGAGGGAGACAACGTTTCAGAAAAGGCATTGTAGCAAACCAAAAAAGAAATTTTAAGCGCAGCAGAGTAACCAGCTCACATACCTGTTAGCTCAGGTGAGTTTAAAAGGCTGCTGTTGATAACAAGGGCATTTGCTAAATAGATGTGTGTGTTGCAACAATATACTGAAAGGTCAATTATATTGTGCAGCTTATCTCACCACCTGTAGTTATTTAGGTGAAAGCTCCAAAATGCTTGCCTAATATGTCTGTTTATCCAAAAGGAAGTATAGAGGGAGAGCTAGATAGATAGCATTGCATTACATTACATTACATGGCAATGCAATGCACAGTTGCTGAAGTTGAACCAAATGAGCTTGTCATCTGGCTTCTGCAACTTTAACATGAAAAATCCAATGAGGAGAAGAAAAGCAAAGCCAAAGAGTCCATCCCAAAATCCGACAAACAAGCAAATGAACAAAAAAGCATTGAATTCAATTCTTTCTGATTTTAGAAACTGCATTAAAGAAGGGGTGCACCGGTCCTGGAGATACTGCAATACCAGGTCAATGCGTGGAGTGGACAGAGCAAGCTCTTTTTCCATCTCCCTGTTCTAAAAATCCATTTAATATATGGTCCCCAGATAGGGACGTATCAGATATTAAACTGATAAGAACAGATACTACACTTGATCTTAGCCAAAAGGCCGAGAAGCGATAACCAGAAGTGGTTTCCGACTACGGTGCCACCCAAGGATTCTGAAAAGTCCATTTGTGGAGATGGCCACCTGGACTCCCGTTAAGAAGACATGCTGTCAACCTCTAGATCCCTCACATGCCTGCACTTTTCGGCTTGCTGCTGCTGCAATCCACGCGTTTTAGATCTGCATAACTCCACCTCTTTTAGCACAGTACCCTCAACCCCCGGCTGTTCCCACCCGCCTCAACACCGTTGGAAGGGAGGAGAACCAATTAAGGCGGGGGGGGGTGGAACGAGCAGCTGTCTACCCTTAGCAGGAGGGTTGCTGATTAATTACCTCTCCTGCTGCTGCTGGCTGTCCAGCAGCAGACTGAAGGTGGCTGCTGCTGTGCGCAGGTATATAAAGGCTCAGAGCCTATTATGACACGCGCAGCCAGCGTTCCATTGCCACATTCCGTCTACTGCAGGCGGGATACCTGGATGGCTGAATGTCACTGAGAAGCTCACAGAGACCGCCATAAGCAACAGTTTAAAAGAATGCCACAGACTAATCAACCAAACTTTTTGGGTTGGTTTCTCTTTTATAGTCTGCAGGCATTAAATGAAAGAAGTCAGTGTTCCAGCAGAGGGAGACAACGTTTCAGAAAAGGCATTGTAGCAAACCAAAAAAGAAATTTTAAGCGCAGCAGAGTAACCAGCTCACATACCTGTTAGCTCAGGTGAGTTTAAAAGGCTGCTGTTGATAACAAGGGCATTTGCTAAATAGATGGTGTGTGTGCAACAATATACTGAAAGGTCAATTATATTGTGCAGCTTATCTCACCACCTGTAGTTATTTAGGTGAAAGCTCCAAAATGCTTGCCTAATATGTCTGTTTATCCAAAAGGAAGTATAGAGGGAGAGCTAGATAGATAGCATTGCATTACATTACATTACATGGCAATGCAATGCACAGTTGCTGAAGTTGAACCAAAATGAGCTTGTCATCTGGCTTCTGCAACTTTTAACATGAAAAATCCAATGAGGAGAAGAAAAGCAAAGCCAAAGAGTCCATCCCAAAATCCGACAAACAAGCAAAATGAACAAAAAGCATTGAATTCAATTCTTTCTGATTTTAGAAACTGCATTAAAGAAGGGGTGCACCGGTCCTGGAGATACTGCAATACCAGGTCAATGCGTGGAGTGGACAGAGCAAGCTCTTTTTCCATCTCCCTGTTCTAAAAATCCATTTAATATATGGTCCCCAGATAGGGGACGTATCAGATATTAAACTGATAAGAACAGATACTACACTTGATCTTAGCCAAAAGGCCGAGAAGCGATAACCAGAATTGGTTTCCGACTACGGTGCCACCCAAGGATTCTGAAAAGTCCATTTGTGGAGATGGCCACCTGGACTCCCGTTAAGAAGACATGCTGTCAACCTCTAGATCCCTCACATGCCTGCACTTTTCGGCTTGCTGCTGCTGCAATCCACGCGTTTTAGATCTGCATAACTCCACCTCTTTTAGCACAGTACCCTCAACCCCCGGCTGTTCCCACCCGCCTCAACACCGTTGGAAGGAGGAGAACCAATTAAGGCGGGGGGGGGGGTGGAACGAGCAGCTGTCTACCCTTAGCAGGAGGGTTGCTGATTAATTACCTCTCCTGCTGCTGCTCGCTGGCTGTCCAGCAGCAGACTGAAGGTGGCTGCTGCTGTGCGCAGGTATATAAAGGCTCAGAGCCTATTATGACACGCGCAGCCAGCGTTCCATTGCCACATTCCGTCTACTGCAGGCGGGATACCTGGATGGCTGAATGTCACTGAGAAGCTCACAGAGACCGCCATAAGCAACAGTTTAAAAGAATGCCACAGACTAATCAACCAAACTTTTTGGGTTGGTTTCTCTTTTATAGTCTGCAGGCATTAAATGAAAGAAGTCAGTGTTCCAGCAGAGGGAGACAACGTTTCAGAAAAGGCATTGTAGCAAACCAAAAAAGAAATTTTAAGCGCAGCAGAGTAACCAGCTCACATACCTGTTAGCTCAGGTGAGTTTAAAAGGCTGCTGTTGATAACAAGGGCATTTGCTAAATAGATGGTGTGTGTGCAACAATATACTGAAAGGTCAATTATATTGTGCAGCTTATCTCACCACCTGTAGTTATTTAGGTGAAAGCTCCAAAATGCTTGCCTAATATGTCTGTTTATCCAAAAGGAAGTATAGAGGGAGAGCTAGATAGATAGCATTGCATTACATTACATTACATGGCAATGCAATGCACAGTTGCTGAAGTTGAACCAAAATGAGCTTGTCATCTGGCTTCTGCAACTTTTAACATGAAAAATCCAATGAGGAGAAGAAAAGCAAAGCCAAAGAGTCCATCCCAAAATCCGACAAACAAGCAAAATGAACAAAAAGCATTGAATTCAATTCTTTCTGATTTTAGAAACTGCATTAAAGAAGGGGTGCACCGGTCCTGGAGATACTGCAATACCAGGTCAATGCGTGGAGTGGACAGAGCAAGCTCTTTTTCCATCTCCCTGTTCTAAAAATCCATTTAATATATGGTCCCCAGATAGGGGACGTATCAGATATTAAACTGATAAGAACAGATACTACACTTGATCTTAGCCAAAAGGCCGAGAAGCGATAACCAGAATTGGTTTCCGACTACGGTGCCACCCAAGGATTCTGAAAAGTCCATTTGTGGAGATGGCCACCTGGACTCCCGTTAAGAAGACATGCTGTCAACCTCTAGATCCCTCACATGCCTGCACTTTTCGGCTTGCTGCTGCTGCAATCCACGCGTTTTAGATCTGCATAACTCCACCTCTTTTAGCACAGTACCCTCAACCCCCGGCTGTTCCCACCTGCCTCAACACCGTTGGAAGGGAGGAGAACCAATTAAGGCGGGGGGGGGGGGGTGGAACGAGCAGCTGTCTACCCTTAGCAGGAGGGTTGCTGATTAATTACCTCTCCTGCTGCTGCTGCTGCTGGCTGTCCAGCAGCAGACTGAAGGTGGCTGCTGCTGTGCGCAGGTATATAAAGGCTCAGAGCCTATTATGACACGCGCAGCCAGCGTTCCCATTGCCACATTCCGTCTACTGCAGGCGGGATACCTGGATGGCTGAATGTCACTGAGAAGCTCACAGAGACCGCCATAAGCAACAGTTTAAAAGAATGCCACAGACTAATCAACCAAACTTTTTGGGTTGGTTTCTCTTTTATAGTCTGCAAGCATTCAATGAAAGAAGTCAGTGTTCCAGCAGAGGGAGACAACGTTTCAGAAAAGGCATTGTAGCAAACCAAAAAGAAATTTTAAGCGCAGCAGAGTAACCAGCTCACATACCTGTTAGCTCAGGTGAGTTTAAAAGGCTGCTGTTGATAACAAGGGCATTTGCTAAATAGATGGTGTGTGTGCAACAATATACTGAAAGGTCAATTATATTGTGCAGCTTATCTCACCACCTGTAGTTATTTAGGTGAAAGCTCCAAAATGCTTGCCTAATATGTCTGTTTATCCAAAAGGAAGTATAGAGGGAGAGCTAGATAGATAGCATTGCATTACATTACATTACATGGCAATGCAATGCACAGTTGCTGAAGTTGAACCAAAATGAGCTTGTCATCTGGCTTCTGCAACTTTTAACATGAAAAATCCAATGAGGAGAAGAAAAGCAAAGCCAAAGAGTCCATCCCAAAATCCGACAAACAAGCAAAATGAACAAAAAGCATTGAATTCAATTCTTTCTGATTTTAGAAACTGCATTAAAGAAGGGGTGCACCGGTCCTGGAGATACTGCAATACCAGGTCAATGCGTGGAGTGGACAGAGCAAGCTCTTTTTCCATCTCCCTGTTCTAAAAATCCATTTAATATATGGTCCCCAGATAGGGGACGTATCAGATATTAAACTGATAAGAACAGATACTACACTTGATCTTAGCAAAAGGCCGAGAAGCGATAACCAGAATTGGTTTCCGACTACGGTGCCACCCAAGGATTCTGAAAAGTCCATTTGTGGAGATGGCCACCTGGACTCCCGTTAAGAAGACATGCTGTCAACCTCTAGATCCCTCACATGCCTGCACTTTTCGGCTTGCTGCTGCTGCAATCCACGCGTTTTAGATCTGCATAACTCCACCTCTTTTAGCACAGTACCCTCAACCCCCGGCTGTTCCCACCCGCCTCAACACCGTTGGAAGGGAGGAGAACCAATTAAGGCGGGGGGGGGGTGGAACGAGCAGCTGTCTACCCTTAGCAGGAGGGTTGCTGATTAATTACCTCTCCTGCTGCTGCTGCTGCTGGCTGTCCAGCAGCAGACTGAAGGTGGCTGCTGCTGTGCGCAGGTATATAAAGGCTCAGAGCCTATTATGACACGCGCAGCCAGCGTTCCATTGCCACATTCCGTCTACTGCAGGCGGGATACCTGGATGGCTGAATGTCACTGAGAAGCTCACAGAGACCGCCATAAGCAACAGTTTAAAAGAATGCCACAGACTAATCAACCAAACTTTTTGGTTGGTTTCTCTTTTATAGTCTGCAGGCATTAAATGAAAGAAGTCAGTGTTCCAGCAGAGGGAGACAACGTTTCAGAAAAGGCATTGTAGCAAACCAAAAAAGAAATTTAAGCGCAGCAGAGTAACCAGCTCACATACCTGTTAGCTCAGGTGAGTTTAAAAGGCTGCTGTTGATAACAAGGACATTTGCTAAATAGATGGTGTGTGTGCAACAATATACTGAAAGGTCAATTATATTGTGCAGCTTATCTCACCACCTGTAGTTATTTAGGTGAAAGCTCCAAAATGCTTGCCTAATATGTCTGTTTATCCAAAAGGAAGTATAGAGGGAGAGCTAGATAGATAGCATTGCATTACATTACATTACATGGCAATGCAATGCACAGTTGCTGAAGTTGAACCAAAATGAGCTTGTCATCTGGCTTCTGCAACTTTTAACATGAAAAATCCAATGAGGAGAAGAAAAGCAAAGCCAAAGAGCCATCCCAAAATCCGACAAACAAGCAAAATGAACAAAAAGCATTGAATTCAATTCTTTCTGATTTTAGAAACTGCATTAAAGAAGGGGTGCACCGGTCCTGGAGATACTGCAATACCAGGTCAATGCGCGGAGTGGACAGAGCAAGCTCTTTTTCCATCTCCCTGTTCTAAAAATCCATTTAATATATGGTCCCCAGATAGGGGACGTATCAGATACTAAACTGATAAGAACAGATACTACACTTGATCTTAGCCAAAAGGCCGAGAAGCGATAACCAGAATTGGTTTCCGACTACGGTGCCACCCAAGGATTCTGAAAAGTCCATTTGTGGAGATGGCCACCTGGACTCCCGTTAAGAAGACATGCTGTCAACCTCTAGATCCCTCACATGCCTGCACTTTTCGGCTTGCTGCTGCTGCATTCCACGCGTTTTAGATCTGCATAACTCCACCTCTTTTAGCACAGTACCCTCAACCCCCGGCTGTTCCCACCCGCCTCAAAACCGTTGGAAGGGAGGAGAACCAATTAAGGCGGGGGGGTGGTGGAACGAGCAGCTGTCTACCCTTAGCAGGAGGGTTGCTGATTAATTACCTCTCCTGCTGCTGCTGCTGCTGGCTGTCCAGCAGCAGACTGAAGGTGGCTGCTGCTGTGCGCAGGTATATAAAGGCTCAGAGCCTATTATGACACGCGCAGCCAGCGTTCCATTGCCACATTCCGTCTACTGCAGGCGGGATACCTGGATGGCTGAATGTCACTGAGAAGCTCACAGAGACCGCCATAAGCAACAGTTTAAAAGAATGCCACAGACTAATCAACCAAACTTTTTGGGTTGGTTTCTCTTTTATAGTCTGCAGGCATTAAATGAAAGAAGTCAGTGTTCCAGCAGAGGGAGACAACGTTTCAGAAAAGGCATTGTAGCAAACCAAAAAAGAAATTTTAAGCGCAGCAGAGTAACCAGCTCACATACCTGTTAGCTCAGGTGAGTTTAAAAGGCTGCTGTTGATAACAAGGGCATTTGCTAAATAGATGGTGTGTGTGCAACAATATACTGAAAGGTCAATTATATTGTGCAGCTTATCTCACCACCTGTAGTTATTTAGGTGAAAGCTCCAAAATGCTTGCCTAATATGTCTGTTTATCCAAAAGGAAGTATAGAGGGAGAGCTAGATAGATAGCATTGCATTACATTACATTACATGGCAATGCAATGCACAGTTGCTGAAGTTGAACCAAAATGAGCTTGTCATCTGGCTTCTGCAACTTTTAACATGAAAAATCCAATGAGAAGAAGAAAAGCAAAGCCAAAGAGTCCATCCCAAAATCCGACAAACAAGCAAAATGAACAAAAAGCATTGAATTCAATTCTTTCTGATTTTAGAAACTGCATTAAAGAAGGGGTGCACCGGTCCTGGAGATACTGCAATACCAGGTCAATGCGTGGAGTGGACAGAGCAAGCTCTTTTTCCATCTCCCTGTTCTAAAAATCCATTTAATATATGGTCCCCAGATAGGGGACGTATCAGATATTAAACTGATAAGAACAGATACTACACTTGATCTTAGCCAAAAGGCCGAGAAGCGATAACCAGAATTGGTTTCCGACTACGGTGCCACCCAAGGATTCTGAAAAGTCCATTTGTGGAGATGGCCACCTGGACTCCCGTTAAGAAGACATGCTGTCAACCTCTAGATCCCTCACATGCCTGCACTTTTCGGCTTGCTGCTGCTGCAATCCACGCGTTTTAGATCTGCATAACTCCACCTCTTTTAGCACAGTACCCTCAACCCCCGGCTGTTCCCACCCGCCTCAACACCGTTGGAAGGGAGGAGAACCAATTAAGGCGGGGGGGGGGGGGGTGGAACGAGCAGCTCTCTACCCTTAGCAGGAGGGTTGCTGATTAATTACCTCTCCTGCTGCTGCTGCTGCTGGCTGTCCAGCAGCAGACTGAAGGTGGCTGCTGCTGTGCGCAGGTATATAAAGGCTCAGAGCCTATTATGACACGCGCAGCCAGCGTTCCATTGCCACATTCCGTCTACTGCAGGCGGGATACCTGGATGGCTGAATGTCACTGAGAAGCTCACAGAGACTGCCATAAGCAACAGTTTAAAAGAATGCCACAGACTAATCAACCAAACTTTTTGGGTTGGTTTCTCTTTTATAGTCTGCAGGCATTAAATGAAAGAAGTCAGTGTTCCAGCAGAGGGAGACAACGTTTCAGAAAAGGCATTGTAGCAAACCAAAAAAGAAATTTTAAGCGCAGCAGAGTAACCAGCTCACATACCTGTTAGCTCAGGTGAGTTTAAAAGGCTGCTGTTGATAACAAGGGCATTTGCTAAATAGATGGTGTGTGTGCAACAATATACTGAAAGGTCAATTATATTGTGCAGCTTATCTCACCACCTGTAGTTATTTAGGTGAAAGCTCCAAAATGCTTGCCTAATATGTCTGTTTATCCAAAAGGAAGTATAGAGGGAGAGCTAGATAGATAGCATTGCATTACATTACATTACATGGCAATGCAATGCACAGTTGCTGAAGTTGAACCAAAATGAGCTTGTCATCTGGCTTCTGCAACTTTTAACATGAAAAATCCAATGAGGAGAAGAAAAGCAAAGCCAAAGAGTCCATCCCAAAATCCGACAAACAAGCAAAATGAACAAAAAGCATTGAATTCAATTCTTTCTGATTTTAGAAACTGCATTAAAGAAGGGGTGCACCGGTCCTGGAGATACTGCAATACCAGGTCAATGCGTGGAGTGGACAGAGCAAGCTCTTTTTCCATCTCCCTGTTCTAAAAATCCATTTAATATATGGTCCCCAGATAGGGGACGTATCAGATATTAAACTGATAAGAACAGATACTACACTTGATCTTAGCCAAAAGGCCGAGAAGCGATAACCAGAATTGGTTTCCGACTACGGTGCCACCCAAGGATTCTGAAAAGTCCATTTGTGGAGATGGCCACCTGGACTCCCGTTAAGAAGACATGCTGTCAACCTCTAGATCCCTCACATGCCTGCACTTTTCGGCTTGCTGCTGCTGCAATCCACGCGTTTTAGATCTGCATAACTCCACCTCTTTTAGCACAGTACCCTCAACCCCCGGCTGTTCCCACCCGCCTCAACACCGTTGGAAGGGAGGAGAACCAATTAAGGCGGGGGGGGGGGGGGGTGGAACGAGCAGCTGTCTACCCTTAGCAGGAGGGTTGCTGATTAATTACCTCTCCTGCTGCTGCTGCTGCTGGCTGTCCAGCAGCAGACTGAAGGTGGCTGCTGCTGTGCGCAGGTATATAAAGGCTCAGAGCCTATTATGACACGCGCAGCCAGCGTTCCATTGCCACATTCCGTCTACTGCAGGCGGGATACCTGGATGGCTGAATGTCACTGAGAAGCTCACAGAGACCGCCATAAGCAACAGTTTAAAAGAATGCCACAGACTAATCAACCAAACTTTTTGGGTTGGTTTCTCTTTTATAGTCTGCAGGCATTAAATGAAAGAAGTCAGTGTTCCAGCAGAGGGAGACAACGTTTCAGAAAAGGCATTGTAGCAAACCAAAAAAGAAATTTTAAGCGCAGCAGAGTAACCAGCTCACATACCTGTTAGCTCAGGTGAGTTTAAAAGGCTGCTGTTGATAACAAGGGCATTTGCTAAATAGATGGTGTGTGTGCAACAATATACTGAAAGGTCAATTATATTGTGCAGCTTATCTCACCACCTGTAGTTATTTAGGTGAAAGCTCCAAAATGCTTGCCTAATATGTCTGTTTATCCAAAAGGAAGTATAGAGGGAGAGCTAGATAGATAGCATTGCATTACATTACATTACATGGCAATGCAATGCACAGTTGCTGAAGTTGAACCAAAATGAGCTTGTCATCTGGCTTCTGCAACTTTTAACATGAAAAATCCAATGAGGAGAAGAAAAGCAAAGCCAAAGAGTCCATCCCAAAATCCGACAAACAAGCAAAATGAACAAAAAGCATTGAATTCAATTCTTTCTGATTTTAGAAACTGCATTAAAGAAGGGGTGCACCGGTCCTGGAGATACTGCAATACCAGGTCAATGCGTGGAGTGGACAGAGCAAGCTCTTTTTCCATCTCCCTGTTCTAAAAATCCATTTAATATATGGTCCCCAGATAGGGGACGTATCAGATATTAAACTGATAAGAACAGATACTACACTTGATCTTAGCCAAAAGGCCGAGAAGCGATAACCAGAATTGGTTTCCGACTACGGTGCCACCCAAGGATTCTGAAAAGTCCATTTGTGGAGATGGCCACCTGGACTCCCGTTAAGAAGACATGCTGTCAACCTCTAGATCCCTCACATGCCTGCACTTTTCGGCTTGCTGCTGCTGCAATCCACGCGTTTTAGATCTGCATAACTCCACCTCTTTTAGCACAGTACCCTCAACCCCCGGCTGTTCCCACCCGCCTCAACACCGTTGGAAGGGAGGAGAACCAATTAAGGCGGGGGGGGGGGGTGGAACGAGCAGCTGTCTACCCTTAGCAGGAGGGTTGCTGATTAATTACCTCTCCTGCTGCTGCTGCTGCTGGCTGTCCAGCAGCAGACTGAAGGTGGCTGCTGCTGTGCGCAGGTATATAAAGGCTCAGAGCCTATTATGACACGCGCAGCCAGCGTTCCATTGCCACATTCCGTCTACTGCAGGCGGGATACCTGGATGGCTGAATGTCACTGAGAAGCTCACAGAGACCGCCATAAGCAACAGTTTAAAAGAATGCCACAGACTAATCAACCAAACTTTTTGGGTTGGTTTCTCTTTTATAGTCTGCAGGCATTAAATGAAAGAAGTCAGTGTTCCAGCAGAGGGAGACAACGTTTCAGAAAAGGCATTGTAGCAAACCAAAAAAGAAATTTTAAGCGCAGCAGAGTAACCAGCTCACATACCTGTTAGCTCAGGTGAGTTTAAAAGGCTGCTGTTGATAACAAGGGCATTTGCTAAATAGATGGTGTGTGTGCAACAATATACTGAAAGGTCAATTATATTGTGCAGCTTGTCTCACCACCTGTAGTTATTTAGGTGAAAGCTCCAAAATGCTTGCCTAATATGTCTGTTTATCCAAAAGGAAGTATAGAGGGAGAGCTAGATAGATAGCATTGCATTACATTACATTACATGGCAATGCAATGCACAGTTGCTGAAGTTGAACCAAAATGAGCTTGTCATCTGGCTTCTGCAACTTTTAACATGAAAAATCCAATGAGGAGAAGAAAAGCAAAGCCAAAGAGTCCATCCCAAAATCCGACAAACAAGCAAAATGAACAAAAAGCATTGAATTCAATTCTTTCTGATTTTAGAAACTGCATTAAAGAAGGGGTGCACCGGTCCTGGAGATACTGCAATACCAGGTCAATGCGTGGAGTGGACAGAGCAAGCTCTTTTTCCATCTCCCTGTTCTAAAAATCCATTTAATATATGGTCCCCAGATAGGGGACGTATCAGATATTAAACTGATAAGAACAGATACTACACTTGATCTTAGCCAAAAGGCCGAGAAGCGATAACCAGAATTGGTTTCCGACTACGGTGCCACCCAAGGATTCTGAAAAGTCCATTTGTGGAGATGGCCACCTGGACTCCCGTTAAGAAGACATGCTGTCAACCTCTAGATCCCTCACATGCCTGCACTTTTCGGCTTGCTGCTGCTGCAATCCACGCGTTTTAGATCTGCATAACTCCACCTCTTTTAGCACAGTACCCTCAACCCCCGGCTGTTCCCACCCGCCTCAACACCGTTGGAAGGGAGGAGAACCAATTAAGGCGGGGGGGGGGTGGAACGAGCAGCTGTCTACCCTTAGCAGGAGGGTTGCTGATTAATTACCTCTCCTGCTGCTGCTGCTGCTGGCTGTCCAGCAGCAGACTGAAGGTGGCTGCTGCTGTGCGCAGGTATATAAAGGCTCAGAGCCTATTATGACACGCGCAGCCAGCGTTCCATTGCCACATTCCGTCTACTGCAGGCGGGATACCTGGATGGCTGAATGTCACTGAGAAGCTCACAGAGACCGCCATAAGCAACAGTTTAAAAGAATGCCACAGACTAATCAACCAAACTTTTTGGGTTGGTTTCTCTTTTATAGTCTGCAGGCATTAAATGAAAGAAGTCAGTGTTCCAGCAGAGGGAGACAACGTTTCAGAAAAGGCATTGTAGCAAACCAAAAAAGAAATTTTAAGCGCAGCAGAGTAACCAGCTCACATACCTGTTAGCTCAGGTGAGTTTAAAAGGCTGCTGTTGATAACAAGGGCATTTGCTAAATAGATGGTGTGTGTGCAACAATATACTGAAAGGTCAATTATATTGTGCAGCTTATCTCACCACCTGTAGTTATTTAGGTGAAAGCTCCAAAATGCTTGCCTAATATGTCTGTTTATCCAAAAGGAAGTATAGAGGGAGAGCTAGATAGATAGCATTGCATTACATTACATTACATGGCAATGCAATGCACAGTTGCTGAAGTTGAACCAAAATGAGCTTGTCATCTGGCTTCTGCAACTTTTAACATGAAAAATCCAATGAGGAGAAGAAAAGCAAAGCCAAAGAGTCCATCCCAAAATCCGACAAACAAGCAAAATGAACAAAAAGCATTGAATTCAATTCTTTCTGATTTTAGAAACTGCATTAAAGAAGGGGTGCACCGGTCCTGGAGATACTGCAATACCAGGTCAATGCGTGGAGTGGACAGAGCAAGCTCTTTTTCCATCTCCCTGTTCTAAAAATCCATTTAATATATGGTCCCCAGATAGGGGACGTATCAGATATTAAACTGATAAGAACAGATACTACACTTGATCTTAGCCAAAAGGCCGAGAAGCGATAACCAGAATTGGTTTCCGACTACGGTGCCACCCAAGGATTCTGAAAAGTCCATTTGTGGAGATGGCCACCTGGACTCCCGTTAAGAAGACATGCTGTCAACCTCTAGATCCCTCACATGCCTGCACTTTTCGGCTTGCTGCTGCTGCAATCCACGCGTTTTAGATCTGCATAACTCCACCTCTTTTAGCACAGTACCCTCAACCCCCGGCTGTTCCCACCCGCCTCAACACCGTTGGAAGGGAGGAGAACCAATTAAGGCGGGGGGGTGGTGGAACGAGCAGCTGTCTACCCTTAGCAGGAGGGTTGCTGATTAATTACCTCTCCTGCTGCTGCTGCTGCTGGCTGTCCAGCAGCAGACTGAAGGTGGCTGCTGCTGTGCGCAGGTATATAAAGGCTCAGAGCCTATTATGACACGCGCAGCCAGCGTTCCATTGCCACATTCCGTCTACTGCAGGCGGGATACCTGGATGGCTGAATGTCACTGAGAAGCTCACAGAGACCGCCATAAGCAACAGTTTAAAAGAATGCCACAGACTAATCAACCAAACTTTTTGGGTTGGTTTCTCTTTTATAGTCTGCAGGCATTAAATGAAAGAAGTCAGTGTTCCAGCAGAGGGAGACAACGTTTCAGAAAAGGCATTGTAGCAAACCAAAAAAGAAATTTTAAGCGCAGCAGAGTAACCAGCTCACATACCTGTTAGCTCAGGTGAGTTTAAAAGGCTGCTGTTGATAACAAGGGCATTTGCTAAATAGATGGTGTGTGTGCAACAATATACTGAAAGGTCAATTATATTGTGCAGCTTATCTCACCACCTGTAGTTATTTAGGTGAAAGCTCCAAAATGCTTGCCTAATATGTCTGTTTATCCAAAAGGAAGTATAGAGGGAGAGCTAGATAGATAGCATTGCATTACATTACATTACATGGCAATGCAATGCACAGTTGCTGAAGTTGAACCAAAATGAGCTTGTCATCTGGCTTCTGCAACTTTTAACATGAAAAATCCAATGAGAAGAAGAAAAGCAAAGCCAAAGAGTCCATCCCAAAATCCGACAAACAAGCAAAATGAACAAAAAGCATTGAATTCAATTCTTTCTGATTTTAGAAACTGCATTAAAGAAGGGGTGCACCGGTCCTGGAGATACTGCAATACCAGGTCAATGCGTGGAGTGGACAGAGCAAGCTCTTTTTCCATCTCCCTGTTCTAAAAATCCATTTAATATATGGTCCCCAGATAGGGGACGTATCAGATATTAAACTGATAAGAACAGATACTACACTTGATCTTAGCCAAAAGGCCGAGAAGCGATAACCAGAATTGGTTTCCGACTACGGTGCCACCCAAGGATTCTGAAAAGTCCATTTGTGGAGATGGCCACCTGGACTCCCGTTAAGAAGACATGCTGTCAACCTCTAGATCCCTCACATGCCTGCACTTTTCGGCTTGCTGCTGCTGCAATCCACGCGTTTTAGATCTGCATAACTCCACCTCTTTTAGCACAGTACCCTCAACCCCCGGCTGTTCCCACCCGCCTCAACACCGTTGGAAGGGAGGAGAACCAATTAAGGCGGGGGGGGGGGGTGGAACGAGCAGCTCTCTACCCTTAGCAGGAGGGTTGCTGATTAATTACCTCTCCTGCTGCTGCTGCTGCTGGCTGTCCAGCAGCAGACTGAAGGTGGCTGCTGCTGTGCGCAGGTATATAAAGGCTCAGAGCCTATTATGACACGCGCAGCCAGCGTTCCATTGCCACATTCCGTCTACTGCAGGCGGGATACCTGGATGGCTGAATGTCACTGAGAAGCTCACAGAGACTGCCATAAGCAACAGTTTAAAAGAATGCCACAGACTAATCAACCAAACTTTTTGGGTTGGTTTCTCTTTTATAGTCTGCAGGCATTAAATGAAAGAAGTCAGTGTTCCAGCAGAGGGAGACAACGTTTCAGAAAAGGCATTGTAGCAAACCAAAAAAGAAATTTTAAGCGCAGCAGAGTAACCAGCTCACATACCTGTTAGCTCAGGTGAGTTTAAAAGGCTGCTGTTGATAACAAGGGCATTTGCTAAATAGATGGTGTGTGTGCAACAATATACTGAAAGGTCAATTATATTGTGCAGCTTATCTCACCACCTGTAGTTATTTAGGTGAAAGCTCCAAAATGCTTGCCTAATATGTCTGTTTATCCAAAAGGAAGTATAGAGGGAGAGCTAGATAGATAACATTGCATTACATTACATTACATGGCAATGCAATGCACAGTTGCTGAAGTTGAACCAAAATGAGCTTGTCATCTGGCTTCTGCAACTTTTAACATGAAAAATCCAATGAGGAGAAGAAAAGCAAAGCCAAAGAGTCCATCCCAAAATCCGACAAACAAGCAAAATGAACAAAAAGCATTGAATTCAATTCTTTCTGATTTTAGAAACTGCATTAAAGAAGGGGTGCACCGGTCCTGGAGATACTGCAATACCAGGTCAATGCGTGGAGTGGACAGAGCAAGCTCTTTTTCCATCTCCCTGTTCTAAAAATCCATTTAATATATGGTCCCCAGATAGGGGACGTATCAGATATTAAACTGATAAGAACAGATACTACACTTGATCTTAGCCAAAAGGCCGAGAAGCGATAACCAGAATTGGTTTCCGACTACGGTGCCACCCAAGGATTCTGAAAAGTCCATTTGTGGAGATGGCCACCTGGACTCCCGTTAAGAAGACATGCTGTCAACCTCTAGATCCCTCACATGCCTGCACTTTTCGGCTTGCTGCTGCTGCAATCCACGCGTTTTAGATCTGCATAACTCCACCTCTTTTAGCACAGTACCCTCAACCCCCGGCTGTTCCCACCCGCCTCAACACCGTTGGAAGGGAGGAGAACCAATTAAGGCGGGGGGGGGTGGAACGAGCAGCTGTCTACCCTTAGCAGGAGGGTTGCTGATTAATTACCTCTCCTGCTGCTGCTGCTGCTGGCTGTCCAGCAGCAGACTGAAGGTGGCTGCTGCTGTGCGCAGGTATATAAAGGCTCAGAGCCTATTATGACACGCGCAGCCAGCGTTCCATTGCCACATTCCGCCTACTGCAAGCGGGATACCTGGATGGCTGAATGTCACTGAGAAGCTCACAGAGACCGCCATAAGCAACAGTTTAAAAGAATGCCACAGACTAATCAACCAAACTTTTTGGGTTGGTTTCTCTTTTATAGTCTGCAGGCATTAAATGAAAGAAGTCAGTGTTCCAGCAGAGGGAGACAACGTTTCAGAAAAGGCATTGTAGCAAACCAAAAAAGAAATTTTAAGCGCAGCAGAGTAACCAGCTCACATACCTGTTAGCTCAGGTGAGTTTAAAAGGCTGCTGTTGATAACAAGGGCATTTGCTAAATAGATGGTGTGTGTGCAACAATATACTGAAAGGTCAATTATATTGTGCAGCTTATCTCACCACCTGTAGTTATTTAGGTGAAAGCTCCATAATGCTTGCCTAATATGTCTGTTTATCCAAAAGGAAGTATAGAGGGAGAGCTAGATAGATAGCATTGCATTACATTACATTACATGGCAATGCAATGCACAGTTGCTGAAGTTGAACCAAAATGAGCTTGTCATCTGGCTTCTGCAACTTTTAACATGAAAAATCCAATGAGGAGAAGAAAAGCAAAGCCAAAGAGTCCATCCCAAAATCCGACAAACAAGCAAAATGAACAAAAAGCATTGAATTCAATTCTTTCTGATTTTAGAAACTGCATTAAAGAAGGGGTGCACCGGTCCTGGAGATACTGCAATACCAGGTCAATGCGTGGAGTGGACAGAGCAAGCTCTTTTTCCATCTCCCTGTTCTAAAAATCCATTTAATATATGGTCCCCAGATAGGGGACGTATCAGATATTAAACTGATAAGAACAGATACTACACTTGATCTTAGCCAAAAGGCCGAGAAGCGATAACCAGAATTGGTTTCCGACTACGGTGCCACCCAAGGATTCTGAAAAGTCCATTTGTGGAGATGGCCACCTGGACTCCCGTTAAGAAGACATGCTGTCAACCTCTAGATCCCTCACATGCCTGCACTTTTCGGCTTGCTGCTGCTGCAATCCACGCGTTTTAGATCTGCATAACTCCACCTCTTTTAGCACAGTACCCTCAACCCCCGGCTGTTCCCACCCGCCTCAACACCGTTGGAAGGGAGGAGAACCAATTAAGGC
>NW_027370729.1:0-33813 GCF_046119375.1 Phyllobates terribilis
GGAGATATTACTGTTTGTGCATTTACAATAATCATTGATTTTTGCCATTGAAAAACATGTTTTTCATATACCAGAAATGTTTGAAGCTACTGACTGAATGAAAGGAGCTGGCATCTCACTCTCTTTGAATCTTCTTTATCATGCTAGGATTAACAGGAAAAAGCTAAAAATTTCAGAATTGCACCGTGCAATGTGGAGATATTACTGTTTGTGCATTTACAATATTCATTGATTTTTGCCATTGAAAAACGTCCAGAAATGTTTGAAGCTACTGACTGAATGAAAGGAGCTGGCATCTCACTCTCTTTGAATCTTCTTTATCATGCTAGGATTAACAGGAAAAAGCAAAAAATTTCAGAATTGCACCGTGCAATGTGGAGATATTACTGTTTGTGCATTTACAATATTCATTGATTTTTGCCATTGAAAAACATGTTTTTCATATACCAGAAATGTTTGAAGCTACTGACTGAATGAAAGGAGCTGGCATCTCACTCTCTTTGAATCTTCTTTATCATGCTAGGATTAACAGGAAAAAGCTAAAAATTTCAGAATTGCACCGTGCAATGTGGAGATATTACTGTTTGTGCATTTACAATATTCATTGATTTTTGCCATTGAAAAACGTCCAGAAATGTTTGAAGCTACTGACTGAATGAAAGGAGCTGGCATCTCACTCTCTTTGAATCTTCTTTATCATGCTAGGATTAACAGGAAAAAGCTAAAAATTTCAGAATTGCACCGTGCAATGTGGAGATATTACTGTTTGTGCATTTACAATATTCATTGATTTTTGCCATTGAAAAACATGTTTTTCATATACCAGAAATGTTTGAAGCTACTGACTGAATGAAAGGAGCTGGCATCTCACTCTCTTTGAATCTTCTTTATCATGCTAGGATTAACAGGAAAAAGCTAAAAATTTCAGAATTGCACCGTGCAATGTGGAGATATTACTGTTTGTGCATTTACAATATTCATTGATTTTTGCCATTGAAAAACATGTTTTTCATATACCAGAAATGTTTGAAGCTACTGACTGAATGAAAGGAGCTGGCATCTCACTCTCTTTGAATCTTCTTTATCATGCTAGGATTAACAGGAAAAAGCTAAAAATTTCAGAATTGCACCGTGCAATGTGGAGATATTACTGTTTGTGCATTTACAATATTCATTGATTTTTGCCATTGAAAAACGTCCAGAAATGTTTGAAGCTACTGACTGAATGAAAGGAGCTGGCATCTCACTCTCTTTGAATCTTCTTTATCATGCTAGGATTAACAGGAAAAAGCTAAAAATTTCAGAATTGCACCGTGCAATGTGGAGATATTACTGTTTGTGCATTTACAATATTCATTGATTTTTGCCATTGAAAAACATGTTTTTCATATACCAGAAATGTTTGAAGCTACTGACTGAATGAAAGGAGCTGGCATCTCACTCTCTTTGAATCTTCTTTATCATGCTAGGATTAGCAGGAAAAAGCAAAAAATTTCAGAATTGCACCGTGCAATGTGGAGATATTACTGTTTGTGCATTTACAATATTCATTGATTTTTGCCATTGAAAAACGTCCAGAAATGTTTGAAGCTACTGACTGAATGAAAGGAGCTGGCATCTCACTCTCTTTGAATCTTCTTTATCATGCTAGGATTAGCAGGAAAAAGCAAAAAATTTCAGAATTGCACCGTGCAATGTGGAGATATTACTGTTTGTGCATTTACAATATTCATTGATTATTGCCATTGAAAACGTCCAGAAATGTTTGAAGCTACTGACTGAATGAAAGGAGCTGGCATCTCACTCTCTTTGAATCTTCTTTATCATGCTAGGATTAACAGGAAAAAGCTAAAAATTTCAGAATTGCACCGTGCAATGTGGAGATATTACTGTTTGTGCATTTACAATATTCATTGATTTTTGCCATTGAAAAACATGTTTTTCATATACCAGAAATGTTTGAAGCTACTGACTGAATGAAAGGAGCTGGCATCTCACTCTCTTTGAATCTTCTTTATCATGCTAGGATTAACAGGAAAAAGCTAAAAATTTCAGAATTGCACCGTGCAATGTGGAGATATTACTGTTTGTGCATTTACAATATTCATTGATTTTTGCCATTGAAAAACATGTTTTTCATATACCAGAAATGTTTGAAGCTACTGACTGAATGAAAGGAGCTGGCATCTCACTCTCTTTGAATCTTCTTTATCATGCTAGGATTAGCAGGAAAAAGCAAAAAATTTCAGAATTGCACCGTGCAATGTGGAGATATTACTGTTTGTGCATTTACAATATTCATTGATTTTTGCCATTGAAAAACATGTTTTTCATATACCAGAAATGTTTGAAGCTACTGACTGAATGAAAGGAGCTGGCATCTCACTCTCTTTGAATCTTCTTTATCATGCTAGGATTAGCAGGAAAAAGCAAAAAATTTCAGAATTGCACCGTGCAATGTGGAGATATTACTGTTTGTGCATTTACAATATTCATTGATTTTTGCCATTGAAAAACATCCAGAAATGTTTGAAGCTACTGACTGAATGAAAGGAGCTGGCATCTCACTCTCTTTGAATCTTCTTTATCATGCTAGGATTAGCAGGAAAAAGCAAAAAATTTCAGAATTGCACCGTGCAATGTGGAGATATTACTGTTTGTGCATTTACAATATTCATTGATTTTTGCCATTGAAAAACGTCCAGAAATGTTTGAAGCTACTGACTGAATGAAAGGAGCTGGCATCTCACTCTCTTTGAATCTTCTTTATCATGCTAGGATTAGCAGGAAAAAGCAAAAAATTTCAGAATTGCACCGTGCAATGTGGAGATATTACTGTTTGTGCATTTACAATATTCATTGATTTTTGCCATTGAAAAACGTCCAGAAATGTTTGAAGCTACTGACTGAATGAAAGGAGCTGGCATCTCACTCTCTTTGAATCTTCTTTATCATGCTAGGATTAGCAGGAAAAAGCAAAAAATTTCAGAATTGCACCGTGCAATGTGGAGATATTACTGTTTGTGCATTTACAATATTCATTGATTTTTGCCATTGAAAAACGTCCAGAAATGTTTGAAGCTACTGACTGAATGAAAGGAGCTGGCATCTCACTCTCTTTGAATCTTCCTTATCATGCTAGGATTAACAGGAAAAAGCAAAAAATTTCAGAATTGCACCGTGCAATGTGGAGATATTACTGTTTGTGCATTTACAATATTCATTGATTTTTGCCATTGAAAAACATGTTTTTCATATACCAGAAATGTTTGAAGCTACTGACTGAATGAAAGGAGCTGGCATCTCACTCTCTTTGAATCTTCTTTATCATGCTAGGATTAACAGGAAAAAGCAAAAAATTTCAGAATTGCACCGTGCAATGTGGAGATATTACTGTTTGTGCATTTACAATATTCATTGATTTTTGCCATTGAAAAACATGTTTTTCATATACCAGAAATGTTTGAAGCTACTGACTGAATGAAAGGAGCTGGCATCTCACTCTCTTTGAATCTTCTTTATCATGCTAGGATTAGCAGGAAAAAGCAAAAAATTTCAGAATTGCACCGTGCAATGTGGAGATATTACTGTTTGTGCATTTACAATATTCATTGATTTTTGCCATTGAAAAACATGTTTTTCATATACCAGAAATGTTTGAAGCTACTGACTGAATGAAAGGAGCTGGCATCTCACTCTCTTTGAATCTTCTTTATCATGCTAGGATTAACAGGAAAAAGCTAAAAATTTCAGAATTGCACCGTGCAATGTGGAGATATTACTGTTTGTGCATTTACAATATTCATTGATTTTTGCCATTGAAAAACGTCCAGAAATGTTTGAAGCTACTGACTGAATGAAAGGAGCTGGCATCTCACTCTCTTTGAATCTTCTTTATCATGCTAGGATTAACAGGAAAAAGCTAAAAATTTCAGAATTGCACCGTGCAATGTGGAGATATTACTGTTTGTGCATTTACAATATTCATTGATTTTTGCCATTGAAAAACGTCCAGAAATGTTTGAAGCTACTGACTGAATGAAAGGAGCTGGCATCTCACTCTCTTTGAATCTTCTTTATCATGCTAGGATTAACAGGAAAAAGCTAAAAATTTCAGAATTGCACCGTGCAATGTGGAGATATTACTGTTTGTGCATTTACAATATTCATTGATTTTTGCCATTGAAAAACATGTTTTTCATATACCAGAAATGTTTGAAGCTACTGACTGAATGAAAGGAGCTGGCATCTCACTCTCTTTGAATCTTCTTTATCATGCTAGGATTAACAGGAAAAAGCTAAAAATTTCAGAATTGCACCGTGCAATGTGGAGATATTACTGTTTGTGCATTTACAATATTCATTGATTTTTGCCATTGAAAAACGTCCAGAAATGTTTGAAGCTACTGACTGAATGAAAGGAGCTGGCATCTCACTCTCTTTGAATCTTCTTTATCATGCTAGGATTAGCAGGAAAAAGCAAAAAATTTCAGAATTGCACCGTGCAATGTGGAGATATTACTGTTTGTGCATTTACAATATTCATTGATTTTTGCCATTGAAAAACGTCCAGAAATGTTTGAAGCTACTGACTGAATGAAAGGAGCTGGCATCTCACTCTCTTTGAATCTTCTTTATCATGCTAGGATTAACAGGAAAAAGCTAAAAATTTCAGAATTGCACCGTGCAATGTGGAGATATTACTGTTTGTGCATTTACAATATTCATTGATTTTTGCCATTGAAAAACGTCCAGAAATGTTTGAAGCTACTGACTGAATGAAAGGAGCTGGCATCTCACTCTCTTTGAATCTTCTTTATCATGCTAGGATTAGCAGGAAAAAGCAAAAAATTTCAGAATTGCACCGTGCAATGTGGAGATATTACTGTTTGTGCATTTACAATATTCATTGATTTTTGCCATTGAAAAACATGTTTTTCATATACCAGAAATGTTTGAAGCTACTGACTGAATGAAAGGAGCTGGCATCTCACTCTCTTTGAATCTTCTTTATCATGCTAGGATTAACAGGAAAAAGCTAAAAATTTCAGAATTGCACCGTGCAATGTGGAGATATTACTGTTTGTGCATTTACAATATTCATTGATTTTTGCCATTGAAAAACATGTTTTTCATATACCAGAAATGTTTGAAGCTACTGACTGAATGAAAGGAGCTGGCATCTCACTCTCTTTGAATCTTCTTTATCATGCTAGGATTAACAGGAAAAAGCTAAAAATTTCAGAATTGCACCGTGCAATGTGGAGATATTACTGTTTGTGCATTTACAATATTCATTGATTTTTGCCATTGAAAAACGTCCAGAAATGTTTGAAGCTACTGACTGAATGAAAGGAGCTGGCATCTCACTCTCTTTGAATCTTCTTTATCATGCTAGGATTAACAGGAAAAAGCTAAAAATTTCAGAATTGCACCGTGCAATGTGGAGATATTACTGTTTGTGCATTTACAATATTCATTGATTTTTGCCATTGAAAAACATGTTTTTCATATACCAGAAATGTTTGAAGCTACTGACTGAATGAAAGGAGCTGGCATCTCACTCTCTTTGAATCTTCTTTATCATGCTAGGATTAACAGGAAAAGGCTAAAAATTTCAGAATTGCACCGTGCAATGTGGAGATATTACTGTTTGTGCATTTACAATATTCATTGATTTTTGCCATTGAAAAACATGTTTTTCATATACCAGAAATGTTTGAAGCTACTGACTGAATGAAAGGAGCTGGCATCTCACTCTCTTTGAATCTTCTTTATCATGCTAGGATTAACAGGAAAAAGCTAAAAATTTCAGAATTGCACCGTGCAATGTGGAGATATTACTGTTTGTGCATTTACAATATTCATTGATTTTTGCCATTGAAAAACATGTTTTTCATATACCAGAAATGTTTGAAGCTACTGACTGAATGAAAGGAGCTGGCATCTCACTCTCTTTGAATCTTCTTTATCATGCTAGGATTAACAGGAAAAAGCTAAAAATTTCAGAATTGCACCGTGCAATGTGGAGATATTACTGTTTGTGCATTTACAATATTCATTGATTTTTGCCATTGAAAAACGTCCAGAAATGTTTGAAGCTACTGACTGAATGAAAGGAGCTGGCATCTCACTCTCTTTGAATCTTCTTTATCATGCTAGGATTAACAGGAAAAAGCAAAAAATTTCAGAATTGCACCGTGCAATGTGGAGATATTACTGTTTGTGCATTTACAATATTCATTGATTTTTGCCATTGAAAAACGTCCAGAAATGTTTGAAGCTACTGACTGAATGAAAGGAGCTGGCATCTCACTCTCTTTGAATCTTCTTTATCATGCTAGGATTAACAGGAAAAAGCTAAAAATTTCAGAATTGCACCGTGCAATGTGGAGATATTACTGTTTGTGCATTTACAATATTCATTGATTTTTGCCATTGAAAAACATGTTTTTCATATACCAGAAATGTTTGAAGCTACTGACTGAATGAAAGGAGCTGGCATCTCACTCTCTTTGAATCTTCTTTATCATGCTAGGATTAACAGGAAAAAGCTAAAAATTTCAGAATTGCACCGTGCAATGTGGAGATATTACTGTTTGTGCATTTACAATATTCATTGATTTTTGCCATTGAAAAACATGTTTTTCATATACCAGAAATGTTTGAAGCTACTGACTGAATGAAAGGAGCTGGCATCTCACTCTCTTTGAATCTTCTTTATCATGCTAGGATTAACAGGAAAAAGCTAAAAATTTCAGAATTGCACCGTGCAATGTGGAGATATTACTGTTTGTGCATTTACAATATTCATTGATTTTTGCCATTGAAAAACGTCCAGAAATGTTTGAAGCTACTGACTGAATGAAAGGAGCTGGCATCTCACTCTCTTTGAATCTTCTTTATCATGCTAGGATTAACAGGAAAAAGCTAAAAATTTCAGAATTGCACCGTGCAATGTGGAGATATTACTGTTTGTGCATTTACAATATTCATTGATTTTTGCCATTGAAAAACATGTTTTTCATATACCAGAAATGTTTGAAGCTACTGACTGAATGAAAGGAGCTGGCATCTCACTCTCTTTGAATCTTCTTTATCATGCTAGGATTAACAGGAAAAAGCAAAAAATTTCAGAATTGCACCGTGCAATGTGGAGATATTACTGTTTGTGCATTTACAATATTCATTGATTTTTGCCATTGAAAAACATGTTTTTCATATACCAGAAATGTTTGAAGCTACTGACTGAATGAAAGGAGCTGGCATCTCACTCTCTTTGAATCTTCTTTATCATGCTAGGATTAACAGGAAAAAGCTAAAAATTTCAGAATTGCACCGTGCAATGTGGAGATATTACTGTTTGTGCATTTACAATATTCATTGATTTTTGCCATTGAAAAACGTCCAGAAATGTTTGAAGCTACTGACTGAATGAAAGGAGCTGGCATCTCACTCTCTTTGAATCTTCTTTATCATGCTAGGATTAACAAGAAAAAGCTAAAAATTTCAGAATTGCACCGTGCAATGTGGAGATATTACTGTTTGTGCATTTACAATATTCATTGATTTTTGCCATTGAAAAACATGTTTTTCATATACCAGAAATGTTTGAAGCTACTGACTGAATGAAAGGAGCTGGCATCTCACTCTCTTTGAATCTTCTTTATCATGCTAGGATTAACAGGAAAAAGCTAAAAATTTCAGAATTGCACTGTGCAATGTGGAGATATTACTGTTTGTGCATTTACAATATTCATTGATTTTTGCCATTGAAAAACGTCCAGAAATGTTTGAAGCTACTGACTGAATGAAAGGAGCTGGCATCTCACTCTCTTTGAATCTTCTTTATCATGCTAGGATTAACAGGAAAAAGCTAAAAATTTCAGAATTGCACCGTGCAATGTGGAGATATTACTGTTTGTGCATTTACAATATTCATTGATTTTTGCCATTGAAAAACATGTTTTTCATATACCAGAAATGTTTGAAGCTACTGACTGAATGAAAGGAGCTGGCATCTCACTCTCTTTGAATCTTCTTTATCATGCTAGGATTAACAGGAAAAAGCTAAAAATTTCAGAATTGCACCGTGCAATGTGGAGATATTACTGTTTGTGCATTTACAATATTCATTGATTTTTGCCATTGAAAAACGTCCAGAAATGTTTGAAGCTACTGACTGAATGAAAGGAGCTGGCATCTCACTCTCTTTGAATCTTCTTTATCATGCTAGGATTAGCAGGAAAAAGCAAAAAATTTCAGAATTGCACCGTGCAATGTGGAGATATTACTGTTTGTGCATTTACAATATTCATTGATTTTTGCCATTGAAAAACATGTTTTTCATATACCAGAAATGTTTGAAGCTACTGACTGAATGAAAGGAGCTGGCATCTCACTCTCTTTGAATCTTCTTTATCATGCTAGGATTAGCAGGAAAAAGCAAAAAATTTCAGAATTGCACCGTGCAATGTGGAGATATTACTGTTTGTGCATTTACAATATTCATTGATTTTTGCCATTGAAAAACGTCCAGAAATGTTTGAAGCTACTGACTGAATGAAAGGAGCTGGCATCTCACTCTCTTTGAATCTTCTTTATCATGCTAGGATTAGCAGGAAAAAGCAAAAAATTTCAGAATTGCACCGTGCAATGTGGAGATATTACTGTTTGTGCATTTACAATATTCATTGATTATTGCCATTGAAAAACGTCCAGAAATATTTGAAGCTACTGACTGAATGAAAGGAGCTGGCATCTCACTCTCTTTGAATCTTCTTTATCATGCTAGGATAAACAGGAAAAAGCTAAAAATTTCAGAATTGCACCGTGCAATGTGGAGATATTACTGTTTGTGCATTTACAATATTCATTGATTTTTGCCATTGAAAAACATGTTTTTCATATACCAGAAATGTTTGAAGCTACTGACTGAATGAAAGGAGCTGGCATCTCACTCTCTTTGAATCTTCTTTATCATGCTAGGATTAACAGGAAAAAGCTAAAAATTTCAGAATTGCACCGTGCAATGTGGAGATATTACTGTTTGTGCATTTACAATATTCATTGATTTTTGCCATTGAAAAACATGTTTTTCATATACCAGAAATGTTTGAAGCTACTGACTGAATGAAAGGAGCTGGCATCTCACTCTCTTTGAATCTTCTTTATCATGCTAGGATTAGCAGGAAAAAGCAAAAAATTTCAGAATTGCACCGTGCAATGTGGAGATATTACTGTTTGTGCATTTACAATATTCATTGATTTTTGCCATTGAAAAACATGTTTTTCATATACCAGAAATGTTTGAAGCTACTGACTGAATGAAAGGAGCTGGCATCTCACTCTCTTTGAATCTTCTTTATCATGCTAGGATTAGCAGGAAAAAGCAAAAAATTTCAGAATTGCACCGTGCAATGTGGAGATATTACTGTTTGTGCATTTACAATATTCATTGATTTTTGCCATTGAAAAACGTCCAGAAATGTTTGAAGCTACTGACTGAATGAAAGGAGCTGGCATCTCACTCTCTTTGAATCTTCTTTATCATGCTAGGATTAGCAGGAAAAAGCAAAAAATTTCAGAATTGCACCGTGCAATGTGGAGATATTACTGTTTGTGCATTTACAATATTCATTGATTTTTGCCATTGAAAAACGTCCAGAAATGTTTGAAGCTACTGACTGAATGAAAGGAGCTGGCATCTCACTCTCTTTGAATCTTCTTTATCATGCTAGGATTAGCAGGAAAAAGCAAAAAATTTCAGAATTGCACCGTGCAATGTGGAGATATTACTGTTTGTGCATTTACAATATTCATTGATTTTTGCCATTGAAAAACGTCCAGAAATGTTTGAAGCTACTGACTGAATGAAAGGAGCTGGCATCTCACTCTCTTTGAATCTTCTTTATCATGCTAGGATTAGCAGGAAAAAGCAAAAAATTTCAGAATTGCACCGTGCAATGTGGAGATATTACTGTTTGTGCATTTACAATATTCATTGATTTTTGCCATTGAAAAACGTCCAGAAATGTTTGAAGCTACTGACTGAATGAAAGGAGCTGGCATCTCACTCTCTTTGAATCTTCTTTATCATGCTAGGATTAACAGGAAAAAGCTAAAAATTTCAGAATTGCACCGTGCAATGTGGAGATATTACTGTTTGTGCATTTACAATATTCATTGATTTTTGCCATTGAAAAACATGTTTTTCATATACCAGAAATGTTTGAAGCTACTGACTGAATGAAAGGAGCTGGCATCTCACTCTCTTTGAATCTTCTTTATCATGCTAGGATTAACAGGAAAAAGCAAAAAATTTCAGAATTGCACCGTGCAATGTGGAGATATTACTGTTTGTGCATTTACAATATTCATTGATTTTTGCCATTGAAAAACATGTTTTTCATATACCAGAAATGTTTGAAGCTACTGACTGAATGAAAGGAGCTGGCATCTCACTCTCTTTGAATCTTCTTTATCATGCTAGGATTAGCAGGAAAAAGCAAAAAATTTCAGAATTGCACCGTGCAATGTGGAGATATTACTGTTTGTGCATTTACAATATTCATTGATTTTTGCCATTGAAAAACATGTTTTTCATATACCAGAAATGTTTGAAGCTACTGACTGAATGAAAGGAGCTGGCATCTCACTCTCTTTGAATCTTCTTTATCATGCTAGGATTAACAGGAAAAAGCTAAAAATTTCAGAATTGCACCGTGCAATGTGGAGATATTACTGTTTGTGCATTTACAATATTCATTGATTTTTGCCATTGAAAAACGTCCAGAAATGTTTGAAGCTACTGACTGAATGAAAGGAGCTGGCATCTCACTCTCTTTGAATCTTCTTTATCATGCTAGGATTAACAGGAAAAAGCTAAAAATTTCAGAATTGCACCGTGCAATGTGGAGATATTACTGTTTGTGCATTTACAATATTCATTGATTTTTGCCATTGAAAAACGTCCAGAAATGTTTGAAGCTACTGACTGAATGAAAGGAGCTGGCATCTCACTCTCTTTGAATCTTCTTTATCATGCTAGGATTAACAAGAAAAAGCTAAAAATTTCAGAATTGCACCGTGCAATGTGGAGATATTACTGTTTGTGCATTTACAATATTCATTGATTTTTGCCATTGAAAAACATGTTTTTCATATTCCAGAAATGTTTGAAGCTACTGACTGAATGAAAGGAGCTGGCATCTCACTCTCTTTGAATCTTCTTTATCATGCTAGGATTAACAGGAAAAAGCTAAAAATTTCAGAATTGCACTGTGCAATGTGGAGATATTACTGTTTGTGCATTTACAATATTCATTGATTTTTGCCATTGAAAAACGTCCAGAAATGTTTGAAGCTACTGACTGAATGAAAGGAGCTGGCATCTCACTCTCTTTGAATCTTCTTTATCATGCTAGGATTAACAGGAAAAAGCTAAAAATTTCAGAATTGCACCGTGCAATGTGGAGATATTACTGTTTGTGCATTTACAATATTCATTGATTTTTGCCATTGAAAAACATGTTTTTCATATACCAGAAATGTTTGAAGCTACTGACTGAATGAAAGGAGCTGGCATCTCACTCTCTTTGAATCTTCTTTATCATGCTAGGATTAACAGGAAAAAGCTAAAAATTTCAGAATTGCACCGTGCAATGTGGAGATATTACTGTTTGTGCATTTACAATATTCATTGATTTTTGCCATTGAAAAACATGTTTTTCATATACCAGAAATGTTTGAAGCTACTGACTGAATGAAAGGAGCTGGCATCTCACTCTCTTTGAATCTTCTTTATCATGCTAGGATTAACAGGAAAAAGCTAAAAATTTCAGAATTGCACCGTGCAATGTGGAGATATTACTGTTTGTGCATTTACAATATTCATTGATTTTTGCCATTGAAAAACGTCCAGAAATGTTTGAAGCTACTGACTGAATGAAAGGAGCTGGCATCTCACTCTCTTTGAATCTTCTTTATCATGCTAGGATTAGCAGGAAAAAGCAAAAAATTTCAGAATTGCACCGTGCAATGTGGAGATATTACTGTTTGTGCATTTACAATATTCATTGATTTTTGCCATTGAAAAACGTCCAGAAATGTTTGAAGCTACTGACTGAATGAAAGGAGCTGGCATCTCACTCTCTTTGAATCTTCTTTATCATGCTAGGATTAACAGGAAAAAGCTAAAAATTTCAGAATAGCACCGTGCAATGTGGAGATATTACTGTTTGTGCATTTACAATATTCATTGATTTTTGCCATTGAAAAACGTCCAGAAATGTTTGAAGCTACTGACTGAATGAAAGGAGCTGGCATCTCACTCTCTTTGAATCTTCTTTATCATGCTAGGATTAGCAGGAAAAAGCAAAAAATTTCAGAATTGCACCGTGCAATGTGGAGATATTACTGTTTGTGCATTTACAATATTCATTGATTTTTGCCATTGAAAAACATGTTTTTCATATACCAGAAATGTTTGAAGCTACTGACTGAATGAAAGGAGCTGGCATCTCACTCTCTTTGAATCTTCTTTATCATGCTAGGATTAACAGGAAAAAGCTAAAAATTTCAGAATTGCACCGTGCAATGTGGAGATATTACTGTTTGTGCATTTACAATATTCATTGATTTTTGCCATTGAAAAACATGTTTTTCATATACCAGAAATGTTTGAAGCTACTGACTGAATGAAAGGAGCTGGCATCTCACTCTCTTTGAATCTTCTTTATCATGCTAGGATTAACAGGAAAAAGCTAAAAATTTCAGAATTGCACCGTGCAATGTGGAGATATTACTGTTTGTGCATTTACAATATTCATTGATTTTTGCCATTGAAAAACGTCCAGAAATGTTTGAAGCTACTGACTGAATGAAAGGAGCTGGCATCTCACTCTCTTTGAATCTTCTTTATCATGCTAGGATTAACAGGAAAAAGCTAAAAATTTCAGAATTGCACCGTGCAATGTGGAGATATTACTGTTTGTGCATTTACAATATTCATTGATTTTTGCCATTGAAAAACATGTTTTTCATATACCAGAAATGTTTGAAGCTACTGACTGAATGAAAGGAGCTGGCATCTCACTCTCTTTGAATCTTCTTTATCATGCTAGGATTAACAGGAAAAGGCTAAAAATTTCAGAATTGCACCGTGCAATGTGGAGATATTACTGTTTGTGCATTTACAATATTCATTGATTTTTGCCATTGAAAAACATGTTTTTCATATACCAGAAATGTTTGAAGCTACTGACTGAATGAAAGGAGCTGGCATCTCACTCTCTTTGAATCTTCTTTATCATGCTAGGATTAACAGGAAAAAGCTAAAAATTTCAGAATTGCACCGTGCAATGTGGAGATATTACTGTTTGTGCATTTACAATATTCATTGATTTTTGCCATTGAAAAACATGTTTTTCATATACCAGAAATGTTTGAAGCTACTGACTGAATGAAAGGAGCTGGCATCTCACTCTCTTTGAATCTTCTTTATCATGCTAGGATTAACAGGAAAAAGCTAAAAATTTCAGAATTGCACCGTGCAATGTGGAGATATTACTGTTTGTGCATTTACAATATTCATTGATTTTTGCCATTGAAAAACATGTTTTTCATATACCAGAAATGTTTGAAGCTACTGACTGAATGAAAGGAGCTGGCATCTCACTCTCTTTGAATCTTCTTTATCATGCTAGGATTAACAGGAAAAAGCTAAAAATTTCAGAATTGCACCGTGCAATGTGGAGATATTACTGTTTGTGCATTTACAATATTCATTGATTTTTGCCATTGAAAAACGTCCAGAAATGTTTGAAGCTACTGACTGAATGAAAGGAGCTGGCATCTCACTCTCTTTGAATCTTCTTTATCATGCTAGGATTAACAGGAAAAAGCTAAAAATTTCAGAATTGCACCGTGCAATGTGGAGATATTACTGTTTGTGCATTTACAATATTCATTGATTTTTGCCATTGAAAAACATGTTTTTCATATACCAGAAATGTTTGAAGCTACTGACTGAATGAAAGGAGCTGGCATCTCACTCTCTTTGAATCTTCTTTATCATGCTAGGATTAACAGGAAAAAGCAAAAAATTTCAGAATTGCACCGTGCAATGTGGAGATATTACTGTTTGTGCATTTACAATATTCATTGATTTTTGCCATTGAAAAACGTCCAGAAATGTTTGAAGCTACTGACTGAATGAAAGGAGCTGGCATCTCACTCTCTTTGAATCTTCTTTATCATGCTAGGATTAACAGGAAAAAGCTAAAAATTTCAGAATTGCACCGTGCAATGTGGAGATATTACTGTTTGTGCATTTACAATATTCATTGATTTTTGCCATTGAAAAACATGTTTTTCATATACCAGAAATGTTTGAAGCTACTGACTGAATGAAAGGAGCTGGCATCTCACTCTCTTTGAATCTTCTTTATCATGCTAGGATTAACAGGAAAAAGCTAAAAATTTCAGAATTGCACCGTGCAATGTGGAGATATTACTGTTTGTGCATTTACAATATTCATTGATTTTTGCCATTGAAAAACGTCCAGAAATGTTTGAAGCTACTGACTGAATGAAAGGAGCTGGCATCTCACTCTCTTTGAATCTTCTTTATCATGCTAGGATTAACAGGAAAAAGCTAAAAATTTCAGAATTGCACCGTGCAATGTGGAGATATTACTGTTTGTGCATTTACAATATTCATTGATTTTTGCCATTGAAAAACGTCCAGAAATGTTTGAAGCTACTGACTGAATGAAAGGAGCTGGCATCTCACACTCTTTGAATCTTCTTTATCATGCTAGGATTAACAGGAAAAAGCTAAAAATTTCAGAATTGCACCGTGCAATGTGGAGATATTACTGTTTGTGCATTTACAATATTCATTGATTTTTGCCATTGAAAAACATGTTTTTCATATACCAGAAATGTTTGAAGCTACTGACTGAATGAAAGGAGCTGGCATCTCACTCTCTTTGAATCTTCTTTATCATGCTAGGATTAACAGGAAAAAGCTAAAAATTTCAGAATTGCACCGTGCAATGTGGAGATATTACTGTTTGTGCATTTACAATATTCATTGATTTTTGCCATTGAAAAACATGTTTTTCATATACCAGAAATGTTTGAAGCTACTGACTGAATGAAAGGAGCTGGCATCTCACTCTCTTTGAATCTTCTTTATCATGCTAGGATTAACAGGAAAAAGCAAAAAATTTCAGAATTGCACCGTGCAATGTGGAGATATTACTGTTTGTGCATTTACAATATTCATTGATTTTTGCCATTGAAAAACGTCCAGAAATGTTTGAAGCTACTGACTGAATGAAAGGAGCTGGCATCTCACTCTCTTTGAATCTTCTTTATCATGCTAGGATTAACAGGAAAAAGCTAAAAATTTCAGAATTGCACCGTGCAATGTGGAGATATTACTGTTTGTGCATTTACAATATTCATTGATTTTTGCCATTGAAAAACGTCCAGAAATGTTTGAAGCTACTGACTGAATGAAAGGAGCTGGCATCTCACTCTCTTTGAATCTTCTTTATCATGCTAGGATTAACAGGAAAAAGCTAAAAATTTCAGAATTGCACCGTGCAATGTGGAGATATTACTGTTTGTGCATTTACAATATTCATTGATTTTTGCCATTGAAAAACATGTTTTTCATATACCAGAAATGTTTGAAGCTACTGACTGAATGAAAGGAGCTGGCATCTCACTCTCTTTGAATCTTCTTTATCATGCTAGGATTAGCAGGAAAAAGCAAAAAATTTCAGAATTGCACCGTGCAATGTGGAGATATTACTGTTTGTGCATTTACAATATTCATTGATTTTTGCCATTGAAAAACATGTTTTTCATATACCAGAAATGTTTGAAGCTACTGACTGAATGAAAGGAGCTGGCATCTCACTCTCTTTGAATCTTCTTTATCATGCTAGGATTAACAGGAAAAAGCTAAAAATTTCAGAATTGCACCGTGCAATGTGGAGATATTACTGTTTGTGCATTTACAATATTCATTGATTTTTGCCATTGAAAAACGTCCAGAAATGTTTGAAGCTACTGACTGAATGAAAGGAGCTGGCATCTCACTCTCTTTGAATCTTCTTTATCATGCTAGGATTAACAGGAAAAAGCTAAAAATTTCAGAATTGCACCGTGCAATGTGGAGATATTACTGTTTGTGCATTTACAATATTCATTGATTTTTGCCATTGAAAAACATGTTTTTCATATACCAGAAATGTTTGAAGCTACTGACTGAATGAAAGGAGCTGGCATCTCACTCTCTTTGAATCTTCTTTATCATGCTAGGATTAACAGGAAAAAGCTAAAAATTTCAGAATTGCACGGTGCAATGTGGAGATATTACTGTTTGTGCATTTACAATATTCATTGATTTTTGCCATTGAAAAACGTCCAGAAATGTTTGAAGCTACTGACTGAATGAAAGGAGCTGGCATCTCACTCTCTTTGAATCTTCTTTATCATGCTAGGATTAGCAGGAAAAAGCAAAAAATTTCAGAATTGCACCGTGCAATGTGGAGATATTACTGTTTGTGCATTTACAATATTCATTGATTTTTGCCATTGAAAAACATGTTTTTCATATACCAGAAATGTTTGAAGCTACTGACTGAATGAAAGGAGCTGGCATCTCACTCTCTTTGAATCTTCTTTATCATGCTAGGATTAGCAGGAAAAAGCAAAAAATTTCAGAATTGCACCGTGCAATGTGGAGATATTACTGTTTGTGCATTTACAATATTCATTGATTTTTGCCATTGAAAAACATGTTTTTCATATACCAGAAATGTTTGAAGCTACTGACTGAATGAAAGGAGCTGGCATCTCACTCTCTTTGAATCTTCTTTATCATGCTAGGATTAGCAGGAAAAAGCAAAAAATTTCAGAATTGCACCTTGCAATGTGGAGATATTACTGTTTGTGCATTTACAATATTCATTGATTTTTGCCATTGAAAAACGTCCAGAAATGTTTGAAGCTACTGACTGAATGAAAGGAGCTGGCATCTCACTCTCTTTGAATCTTCTTTATCATGCTAGGATTAACAGGAAAAAGCTAAAAATTTCAGAATTGCACCGTGCAATGTGGAGATATTACTGTTTGTGCATTTACAATATTCATTGATTTTTGCCATTGAAAAACGTCCAGAAATGTTTGAAGCTACTGACTGAATGAAAGGAGCTGGCATCTCACTCTCTTTGAATCTTCTTTATCATGCTAGGATTAGCAGGAAAAAGCAAAAAATTTCAGAATTGCACCTTGCAATGTGGAGATATTACTGTTTGTGCATTTACAATATTCATTGATTTTTGCCATTGAAAAACGTCCAGAAATGTTTGAAGCTACTGACTGAATGAAAGGAGCTGGCATCTCACTCTCTTTGAATCTTCTTTATCATGCTAGGATTAACAGGAAAAAGCTAAAAATTTCAGAATTGCACCGTGCAATGTGGAGATATTACTGTTTGTGCATTTACAATATTCATTGATTTTTGCCATTGAAAAACGTCCAGAAATGTTTGAAGCTACTGACTGAATGAAAGGAGCTGGCATCTCACTCTCTTTGAATCTTCTTTATCATGCTAGGATTAACAGGAAAAAGCTAAAAATTTCAGAATTGCACGGTGCAATGTGGAGATATTACTGTTTGTGCATTTACAATATTCATTGATTTTTGCCATTGAAAAACGTCCAGAAATGTTTGAAGCTACTGACTGAATGAAAGGAGCTGGCATCTCACTCTCTTTGAATCTTCTTTATCATGCTAGGATTAGCAGGAAAAAGCAAAAAATTTCAGAATTGCACCGTGCAATGTGGAGATATTACTGTTTGTGCATTTACAATATTCATTGATTTTTGCCATTGAAAAACATGTTTTTCATATACCAGAAATGTTTGAAGCTACTGACTGAATGAAAGGAGCTGGCATCTCACTCTCTTTGAATCTTCTTTATCATGCTAGGATTAGCAGGAAAAAGCAAAAAATTTCAGAATTGCACTGTGCAATGTGGAGATATTACTGTTTGTGCATTTACAATATTCATTGATTTTTGCCATTGAAAAACATGTTTTTCATATACCAGAAATGTTTGAAGCTACTGACTGAATGAAAGGAGCTGGCATCTCACTCTCTTTGAATCTTCTTTATCATGCTAGGATTAGCAGGAAAAAGCAAAAAATTTCAGAATTGCACCTTGCAATGTGGAGATATTACTGTTTGTGCATTTACAATATTCATTGATTTTTGCCATTGAAAAACGTCCAGAAATGTTTGAAGCTACTGACTGAATGAAAGGAGCTGGCATCTCACTCTCTTTGAATCTTCTTTATCATGCTAGGATTAACAGGAAAAAGCTAAAAATTTCAGAATTGCACCGTGCAATGTGGAGATATTACTGTTTGTGCATTTACAATATTCATTGATTTTTGCCATTGAAAAACGTCCAGAAATGTTTGAAGCTACTGACTGAATGAAAGGAGCTGGCATCTCACTCTCTTTGAATCTTCTTTATCATGCTAGGATTAGCAGGAAAAAGCAAAAAATTTCAGAATTGCACCTTGCAATGTGGAGATATTACTGTTTGTGCATTTACAATATTCATTGATTTTTGCCATTGAAAAACGTCCAGAAATGTTTGAAGCTACTGACTGAATGAAAGGAGCTGGCATCTCACTCTCTTTGAATCTTCTTTATCATGCTAGGATTAACAGGAAAAAGCTAAAAATTTCAGAATTGCACCGTGCAATGTGGAGATATTACTGTTTGTGCATTTACAATATTCATTGATTTTTGCCATTGAAAAACGTCCAGAAATGTTTGAAGCTACTGACTGAATGAAAGGAGCTGGCATCTCACTCTCTTTGAATCTTCTTTATCATGCTAGGATTAGCAGGAAAAAGCAAAAAATTTCAGAATTGCACCTTGCAATGTGGAGATATTACTGTTTGTGCATTTACAATATTCATTGATTTTTGCCATTGAAAAACGTCCAGAAATGTTTGAAGCTACTGACTGAATGAAAGGAGCTGGCATCTCACTCTCTTTGAATCTTCTTTATCATGCTAGGATTAACAGGAAAAAGCTAAAAATTTCAGAATTGCACCGTGCAATGTGGAGATATTACTGTTTGTGCATTTACAATATTCATTGATTTTTGCCATTGAAAAACGTCCAGAAATGTTTGAAGCTACTGACTGAATGAAAGGAGCTGGCATCTCACTCTCTTTGAATCTTCTTTATCATGCTAGGATTAACAGGAAAAAGCTAAAAATTTCAGAATTGCACCGTGCAATGTGGAGATATTACTGTTTGTGCATTTACAATATTCATTGATTTTTGCCATTGAAAAACATGTTTTTCATATACCAGAAATGTTTGAAGCTACTGACTGAATGAAAGGAGCTGGCATCTCACTCTCTTTGAATCTTCTTTATCATGCTAGGATTAACAGGAAAAAGCTAAAAATTTCAGAATTGCACCGTGCAATGTGGAGATATTACTGTTTGTGCATTTACAATATTCATTGATTTTTGCCATTGAAAAACATGTTTTTCATATACCAGAAATGTTTGAAGCTACTGACTGAATGAAAGGAGCTGGCATCTCACTCTCTTTGAATCTTCTTTATCATGCTAGGATTAACAGGAAAAAGCTAAAAATTTCAGAATTGCACCGTGCAATGTGGAGATATTACTGTTTGTGCATTTACAATATTCATTGATTTTTGCCATTGAAAAACATGTTTTTCATATACCAGAAATGTTTGAAGCTACTGACTGAATGAAAGGAGCTGGCATCTCACTCTCTTTGAATCTTCTTTATCATGCTAGGATTAACAGGAAAAAGCTAAAAATTTCAGAATTGCACCGTGCAATGTGGAGATATTACTGTTTGTGCATTTACAATATTCATTGATTTTTGCCATTGAAAAACATGTTTTTCATATACCAGAAATGTTTGAAGCTACTGACTGAATGAAAGGAGCTGGCATCTCACTCTCTTTGAATCTTCTTTATCATGCTAGGATTAACAGGAAAAAGCTAAAAATTTCAGAATTGCACCGTGCAATGTGGAGATATTACTGTTTGTGCATTTACAATATTCATTGATTTTTGCCATTGAAAAACGTCCAGAAATGTTTGAAGCTACTGACTGAATGAAAGGAGCTGGCATCTCACTCTCTTTGAATCTTCTTTATCATGCTAGGATTAACAGGAAAAAGCTAAAAATTTCAGAATTGCACCGTGCAATGTGGAGATATTACTGTTTGTGCATTTACAATATTCATTGATTTTTGCCATTGAAAAACATGTTTTTCATATACCAGAAATGTTTGAAGCTACTGACTGAATGAAAGGAGCTGGCATCTCACTCTCTTTGAATCTTCTTTATCATGCTAGGATTAACAGGAAAAAGCTAAAAATTTCAGAATTGCACCGTGCAATGTGGAGATATTACTGTTTGTGCATTTACAATATTCATTGATTTTTGCCATTGAAAAACATGTTTTTCATATACCAGAAATGTTTGAAGCTACTGACTGAATGAAAGGAGCTGGCATCTCACTCTCTTTGAATCTTCTTTATCATGCTAGGATTAACAGGAAAAAGCTAAAAATTTCAGAATTGCACCGTGCAATGTGGAGATATTACTGTTTGTGCATTTACAATATTCATTGATTTTTGCCATTGAAAAACATGTTTTTCATATACCAGAAATGTTTGAAGCTACTGACTGAATGAAAGGAGCTGGCATCTCACTCTCTTTGAATCTTCTTTATCATGCTAGGATTAACAGGAAAAAGCTAAAAATTTCAGAATTGCACCGTGCAATGTGGAGATATTACTGTTTGTGCATTTACAATATTCATTGATTTTTGCCATTGAAAAACATGTTTTTCATATACCAGAAATGTTTGAAGCTACTGACTGAATGAAAGGAGCTGGCATCTCACTCTCTTTGAATCTTCTTTATCATGCTAGGATTAACAGGAAAAAGCTAAAAATTTCAGAATTGCACCGTGCAATGTGGAGATATTACTGTTTGTGCATTTACAATATTCATTGATTTTTGCCATTGAAAAACATGTTTTTCATATACCAGAAATGTTTGAAGCTACTGACTGAATGAAAGGAGCTGGCATCTCACTCTCTTTGAATCTTCTTTATCATGCTAGGATTAGCAGGAAAAAGCAAAAAATTTCAGAATTGCACCGTGCAATGTGGAGATATTACTGTTTGTGCATTTACAATATTCATTGATTTTTGCCATTGAAAAACATGTTTTTCATATACCAGAAATGTTTGAAGCTACTGACTGAATGAAAGGAGCTGGCATCTCACTCTCTTTGAATCTTCTTTATCATGCTAGGATTAACAGGAAAAAGCTAAAAATTTCAGAATTGCACCGTGCAATGTGGAGATATTACTGTTTGTGCATTTACAATATTCATTGATTTTTGCCATTGAAAAACATGTTTTTCATATACCAGAAATGTTTGAAGCTACTGACTGAATGAAAGGAGCTGGCATCTCACTCTCTTTGAATCTTCTTTATCATGCTAGGATTAACAGGAAAAAGCTAAAAATTTCAGAATTGCACCGTGCAATGTGGAGATATTACTGTTTGTGCATTTACAATATTCATTGATTTTTGCCATTGAAAAACGTCCAGAAATGTTTGAAGCTACTGACTGAATGAAAGGAGCTGGCATCTCACTCTCTTTGAATCTTCTTTATCATGCTAGGATTAGCAGGAAAAAGCAAAAAATTTCAGAATTGCACCGTGCAATGTGGAGATATTACTGTTTGTGCATTTACAATATTCATTGATTTTTGCCATTGAAAAACATGTTTTTCATATACCAGAAATGTTTGAAGCTACTGACTGAATGAAAGGAGCTGGCATCTCACTCTCTTTGAATCTTCTTTATCATGCTAGGATTAACAGGAAAAAGCTAAAAATTTCAGAATTGCACCGTGCAATGTGGAGATATTACTGTTTGTGCATTTACAATATTCATTGATTTTTGCCATTGAAAAACATGTTTTTCATATACCAGAAATGTTTGAAGCTACTGACTGAATGAAAGGAGCTGGCATCTCACTCTCTTTGAATCTTCTTTATCATGCTAGGATTAACAGGAAAAAGCTAAAAATTTCAGAATTGCACCGTGCAATGTGGAGATATTACTGTTTGTGCATTTACAATATTCATTGATTTTTGCCATTGAAAAACATGTTTTTCATATACCAGAAATGTTTGAAGCTACTGACTGAATGAAAGGAGCTGGCATCTCACTCTCTTTGAATCTTCTTTATCATGCTAGGATTAACAGGAAAAAGCTAAAAATTTCAGAATTGCACCGTGCAATGTGGAGATATTACTGTTTGTGCATTTACAATATTCATTGATTTTTGCCATTGAAAAACGTCCAGAAATGTTTGAAGCTACTGACTGAATGAAAGGAGCTGGCATCTCACTCTCTTTGAATCTTCTTTATCATGCTAGGATTAGCAGGAAAAAGCAAAAAATTTCAGAATTGCACCGTGCAATGTGGAGATATTACTGTTTGTGCATTTACAATATTCATTGATTTTTGCCATTGAAAAACATGTTTTTCATATACCAGAAATGTTTGAAGCTACTGACTGAATGAAAGGAGCTGGCATCTCACTCTCTTTGAATCTTCTTTATCATGCTAGGATTAACAGGAAAAAGCTAAAAATTTCAGAATTGCACCGTGCAATGTGGAGATATTACTGTTTGTGCATTTACAATATTCATTGATTTTTGCCATTGAAAAACGTCCAGAAATGTTTGAAGCTACTGACTGAATGAAAGGAGCTGGCATCTCACTCTCTTTGAATCTTCTTTATCATGCTAGGATTAACAGGAAAAAGCAAAAAATTTCAGAATTGCACCGTGCAATGTGGAGATATTACTGTTTGTGCATTTACAATATTCATTGATTTTTGCCATTGAAAAACGTCCAGAAATGTTTGAAGCTACTGACTGAATGAAAGGAGCTGGCATCTCACTCTCTTTGAATCTTCTTTATCATGCTAGGATTAACAGGAAAAAGCTAAAAATTTCAGAATTGCACCGTGCAATGTGGAGATATTACTGTTTGTGCATTTACAATATTCATTGATTTTTGCCATTGAAAAACATGTTTTTCATATACCAGAAATGTTTGAAGCTACTGACTGAATGAAAGGAGCTGGCATCTCACTCTCTTTGAATCTTCTTTATCATGCTAGGATTAACAGGAAAAAGCTAAAAATTTCAGAATTGCACCGTGCAATGTGGAGATATTACTGTTTGTGCATTTACAATATTCATTGATTTTTGCCATTGAAAAACGTCCAGAAATGTTTGAAGCTACTGACTGAATGAAAGGAGCTGGCATCTCACTCTCTTTGAATCTTCTTTATCATGCTAGGATTAGCAGGAAAAAGCAAAAAATTTCAGAATTGCACCGTGCAATGTGGAGATATTACTGTTTGTGCATTTACAATATTCATTGATTTTTGCCATTGAAAAACATGTTTTTCATATACCAGAAATGTTTGAAGCTACTGACTGAATGAAAGGAGCTGGCATCTCACTCTCTTTGAATCTTCTTTATCATGCTAGGATTAGCAGGAAAAAGCAAAAAATTTCAGAATTGCACCGTGCAATGTGGAGATATTACTGTTTGTGCATTTACAATATTCATTGATTTTTGCCATTGAAAAACATGTTTTTCATATACCAGAAATGTTTGAAGCTACTGACTGAATGAAAGGAGCTGGCATCTCACTCTCTTTGAATCTTCTTTATCATGCTAGGATTAGCAGGAAAAAGCAAAAAATTTCAGAATTGCACCTTGCAATGTGGAGATATTACTGTTTGTGCATTTACAATATTCATTGATTTTTGCCATTGAAAAACGTCCAGAAATGTTTGAAGCTACTGACTGAATGAAAGGAGCTGGCATCTCACTCTCTTTGAATCTTCTTTATCATGCTAGGATTAACAGGAAAAAGCTAAAAATTTCAGAATTGCACCGTGCAATGTGGAGATATTACTGTTTGTGCATTTACAATATTCATTGATTTTTGCCATTGAAAAACGTCCAGAAATGTTTGAAGCTACTGACTGAATGAAAGGAGCTGGCATCTCACTCTCTTTGAATCTTCTTTATCATGCTAGGATTAGCAGGAAAAAGCAAAAAATTTCAGAATTGCACCTTGCAATGTGGAGATATTACTGTTTGTGCATTTACAATATTCATTGATTTTTGCCATTGAAAAACGTCCAGAAATGTTTGAAGCTACTGACTGAATGAAAGGAGCTGGCATCTCACTCTCTTTGAATCTTCTTTATCATGCTAGGATTAACAGGAAAAAGCTAAAAATTTCAGAATTGCACCGTGCAATGTGGAGATATTACTGTTTGTGCATTTACAATATTCATTGATTTTTGCCATTGAAAAACGTCCAGAAATGTTTGAAGCTACTGACTGAATGAAAGGAGCTGGCATCTCACTCTCTTTGAATCTTCTTTATCATGCTAGGATTAGCAGGAAAAAGCAAAAAATTTCAGAATTGCACCGTGCAATGTGGAGATATTACTGTTTGTGCATTTACAATATTCATTGATTTTTGCCATTGAAAAACGTCCAGAAATGTTTGAAGCTACTGACTGAATGAAAGGAGCTGGCATCTCACTCTCTTTGAATCTTCTTTATCATGCTAGGATTAGCAGGAAAAAGCAAAAAATTTCAGAATTGCACCGTGCAATGTGGAGATATTACTGTTTGTGCATTTACAATATTCATTGATTTTTGCCATTGAAAAACGTCCAGAAATGTTTGAAGCTACTGACTGAATGAAAGGAGCTGGCATCTCACTCTCTTTGAATCTTCTTTATCATGCTAGGATTAGCAGGAAAAAGCAAAAAATTTCAGAATTGCACCGTGCAATGTGGAGATATTACTGTTTGTGCATTTACAATATTCATTGATTTTTGCCATTGAAAAACGTCCAGAAATGTTTGAAGCTACTGACTGAATGAAAGGAGCTGGCATCTCACTCTCTTTGAATCTTCTTTATCATGCTAGGATTAGCAGGAAAAAGCAAAAAATTTCAGAATTGCACCGTGCAATGTGGAGATATTACTGTTTGTGCATTTACAATATTCATTGATTTTTGCCATTGAAAAACATGTTTTTCATATACCAGAAATGTTTGAAGCTACTGACTGAATGAAAGGAGCTGGCATCTCACTCTCTTTGAAACTTCTTTATCATGCTAGGATTAGCAGGAAAAAGCAAAAAATTTCAGAATTGCACCGTGCAATGTGGAGATATTACTGTTTGTGCATTTACAATATTCATTGATTTTTGCCATTGAAAAACATGTTTTTCATATACCAGAAATGTTTGAAGCTACTGACTGAATGAAAGGAGCTGGCATCTCACTCTCTTTGAATCTTCTTTATCATGCTAGGATTAACAGGAAAAAGCTAAAAATTTCAGAATTGCACCGTGCAATGTGGAGATATTACTGTTTGTGCATTTACAATATTCATTGATTTTTGCCATTGAAAAACGTCCAGAAATGTTTGAAGCTACTGACTGAATGAAAGGAGCTGGCATCTCACTCTCTTTGAATCTTCTTTATCATGCTAGGATTAACAGGAAAAAGCTAAAAATTTCAGAATTGCACCGTGCAATGTGGAGATATTACTGTTTGTGCATTTACAATATTCATTGATTTTTGCCATTGAAAAACGTCCAGAAATGTTTGAAGCTACTGACTGAATGAAAGGAGCTGGCATCTCACTCTCTTTGAATATTCTTTATCATGCTAGGATTAACAGGAAAAAGCTAAAAATTTCAGAATTGCACCGTGCAATGTGGAGATATTACTGTTTGTGCATTTACAATATTCATTGATTTTTGCCATTGAAAAACATGTTTTTCATATACCAGAAATGTTTGAAGCTACTGACTGAATGAAAGGAGCTGGCATCTCACTCTCTTTGAATCTTCTTTATCATGCTAGGATTAACAGGAAAAAGCTAAAAATTTCAGAATTGCACCGTGCAATGTGGAGATATTACTGTTTGTGCATTTACAATATTCATTGATTTTTGCCATTGAAAAACGTCCAGAAATGTTTGAAGCTACTGACTGAATGAAAGGAGCTGGCATCTCACTCTCTTTGAATCTTCTTTATCATGCTAGGATTAGCAGGAAAAAGCAAAAAATTTCAGAATTGCACCGTGCAATGTGGAGATATTACTGTTTGTGCATTTACAATATTCATTGATTTTTGCCATTGAAAAACGTCCAGAAATGTTTGAAGCTACTGACTGAATGAAAGGAGCTGGCATCTCACTCTCTTTGAATCTTCTTTATCATGCTAGGATTAACAGGAAAAAGCTAAAAATTTCAGAATTGCACCGTGCAATGTGGAGATATTACTGTTTGTTCATTTACAATATTCATTGATTTTTGCCATTGAAAAACGTCCAGAAATGTTTGAAGCTACTGACTGAATGAAAGGAGCTGGCATCTCACTCTCTTTGAATCTTCTTTATCATGCTAGGATTAGCAGGAAAAAGCAAAAAATTTCAGAATTGCACCGTGCAATGTGGAGATATTACTGTTTGTGCATTTACAATATTCATTGATTTTTGCCATTGAAAAACATGTTTTTCATATACCAGAAATGTTTGAAGCTACTGACTGAATGAAAGGAGCTGGCATCTCACTCTCTTTGAATCTTCTTTATCATGCTAGGATTAACAGGAAAAAGCTAAAAATTTCAGAATTGCACCGTGCAATGTGGAGATATTACTGTTTGTGCATTTACAATATTCATTGATTTTTGCCATTGAAAAACATGTTTTTCATATACCAGAAATGTTTGAAGCTACTGACTGAATGAAAGGAGCTGGCATCTCACTCTCTTTGAATCTTCTTTATCATGCTAGGATTAACAGGAAAAAGCTAAAAATTTCAGAATTGCACCGTGCAATGTGGAGATATTACTGTTTGTGCATTTACAATATTCATTGATTTTTGCCATTGAAAAACGTCCAGAAATGTTTGAAGCTACTGACTGAATGAAAGGAGCTGGCATCTCACTCTCTTTGAATCTTCTTTATCATGCTAGGATTAACAGGAAAAAGCTAAAAATTTCAGAATTGCACCGTGCAATGTGGAGATATTACTGTTTGTGCATTTACAATATTCATTGATTTTTGCCATTGAAAAACATGTTTTTCATATACCAGAAATGTTTGAAGCTACTGACTGAATGAAAGGAGCTGGCATCTCACTCTCTTTGAATCTTCTTTATCATGCTAGGATTAACAGGAAAAAGCTAAAAATTTCAGAATTGCACCGTGCAATGTGGAGATATTACTGTTTGTGCATTTACAATATTCATTGATTTTTGCCATTGAAAAACATGTTTTTCATATACCAGAAATGTTTGAAGCTACTGACTGAATGAAAGGAGCTGGCATCTCACTCTCTTTGAATCTTCTTTATCATGCTAGGATTAACAGGAAAAAGCTAAAAATTTCAGAATTGCACCGTGCAATGTGGAGATATTACTGTTTGTGCATTTACAATATTCATTGATTTTTGCCATTGAAAAACATGTTTTTCATATACCAGAAATGTTTGAAGCTACTGACTGAATGAAAGGAGCTGGCATCTCACTCTCTTTGAATCTTCTTTATCATGCTAGGATTAACAGGAAAAAGCTAAAAATTTCAGAATTGCACCGTGCAATGTGGAGATATTACTGTTTGTGCATTTACAATATTCATTGATTTTTGCCATTGAAAAACATGTTTTTCATATACCAGAAATGTTTGAAGCTACTGACTGAATGAAAGGAGCTGGCATCTCACTCTCTTTAAATCTTCTTTATCATGCTAGGATTAACAGGAAAAAGCTAAAAATTTCAGAATTGCACCGTGCAATGTGGAGATATTACTGTTTGTGCATTTACAATATTCATTGATTTTTGCCATTGAAAAACGTCCAGAAATGTTTGAAGCTACTGACTGAATGAAAGGAGCTGGCATCTCACTCTCTTTGAATCTTCTTTATCATGCTAGGATTAACAGGAAAAAGCTAAAAATTTCAGAATTGCACCGTGCAATGTGGAGATATTACTGTTTTTGCATTTACAATATTCATTGATTTTTGCCATTGAAAAACATGTTTTTCATATACCAGAAATGTTTGAAGCTACTGACTGAATGAAAGGAGCTGGCATCTCACTCTCTTTGAATCTTCTTTATCATGCTAGGATTAACAGGAAAAAGCAAAAAATTTCAGAATTGCACCGTGCAATGTGGAGATATTACTGTTTGTGCATTTACAATATTCATTGATTTTTGCCATTGAAAAACGTTCCAGAAATGTTTGAAGCTACTGACTGAATGAAAGGAGCTGGCATCTCACTCTCTTTGAATCTTCTTTATCATGCTAGGATTAACAGGAAAAAGCTAAAAAATTTCAGAATTGCACCGTGCAATGTGGAGATATTACTGTTTGTGCATTTACAATATTCATTGATTTTTGCCATTGAAAAACATGTTTTTCATATACCAGAAATGTTTGAAGCTACTGACTGAATGAAAGGAGCTGGCATCTCACTCTCTTTGAATCTTCTTTATCATGCTAGGATTAACAGGAAAAAGCTAAAAATTTCAGAATTGCACCGTGCAATGTGGAGATATTACTGTTTGTGCATTTACAATATTCATTGATTTTTGCCATTGAAAAACATGTTTTTCATATACCAGAAATGTTTGAAGCTACTGACTGAATGAAAGGAGCTGGCATCTCACTCTCTTTGAATCTTCTTTATCATGCTAGGATTAACAGGAAAAAGCTAAAAATTTCAGAATTGCACCGTGCAATGTGGAGATATTACTGTTTGTGCATTTACAATATTCATTGATTTTTGCCATTGAAAAACGTCCAGAAATGTTTGAAGCTACTGACTGAATGAAAGGAGCTGGCATCTCACTCTCTTTGAATCTTCTTTATCATGCTAGGATTAACAGGAAAAAGCTAAAAATTTCAGAATTGCACCGTGCAATGTGGAGATATTACTGTTTGTGCATTTACAATATTCATTGATTTTTGCCATTGAAAAACATGTTTTTCATATACCAGAAATGTTTGAAGCTACTGACTGAATGAAAGGAGCTGGCATCTCACTCTCTTTGAATCTTCTTTATCATGCTAGGATTAACAGGAAAAAGCTAAAAATTTCAGAATTGCACCGTGCAATGTGGAGATATTACTGTTTGTGCATTTACAATATTCATTGATTTTTGCCATTGAAAAACATGTTTTTCATATACCAGAAATGTTTGAAGCTACTGACTGAATGAAAGGAGCTGGCATCTCACTCTCTTTGAATCTTCTTTATCATGCTAGGATTAACAGGAAAAAGCAAAAAATTTCAGAATTGCACCGTGCAATGTGGAGATATTACTGTTTGTGCATTTACAATATTCATTGATTTTTGCCATTGAAAAACGTTTCAACCAGAAATGTTTGAAGCTACTGACTGAATGAAAGGAGCTGGCATCTCACTCTCTTTGAATCTTCTTTATCATGCTAGGATTAACAGGAAAAAGCTAAAAATTTCAGAATTGCACCGTGCAATGTGGAGATATTACTGTTTGTGCATTTACAATATTCATTGATTTTTGCCATTGAAAAACGTTTTTCATTACCAGAAATGTTTGAAGCTACTGACTGAATGAAAGGAGCTGGCATCTCACTCTCTTTGAATCTTCTTTATCATGCTAGGATTAACAGGAAAAAGCTAAAAATTTCAGAATTGCACCGTGCAATGTGGAGATATTACTGTTTGTGCATTTACAATATTCATTGATTTTTGCCATTGAAAAACATGTTTTTCATATACCAGAAATGTTTGAAGCTACTGACTGAATGAAAGGAGCTGGCATCTCACTCTCTTTGAATCTTCTTTATCATGCTAGGATTAGCAGGAAAAAGCAAAAAATTTCAGAATTGCACCGTGCAATGTGGAGATATTACTGTTTGTGCATTTACAATATTCATTGATTTTTGCCATTGAAAAACATGTTTTTCATATACCAGAAATGTTTGAAGCTACTGACTGAATGAAAGGAGCTGGCATCTCACTCTCTTTGAATCTTCTTTATCATGCTAGGATTAGCAGGAAAAAGCAAAAAATTTCAGAATTGCACCTTGCAATGTGGAGATATTACTGTTTGTGCATTTACAATATTCATTGATTTTTGCCATTGAAAAACGTCCAGAAATGTTTGAAGCTACTGACTGAATGAAAGGAGCTGGCATCTCACTCTCTTTGAATCTTCTTTATCATGCTAGGATTAACAGGAAAAAGCTAAAAATTTCAGAATTGCACCGTGCAATGTGGAGATATTACTGTTTGTGCATTTACAATATTCATTGATTTTTGCCATTGAAAAACGTTTCATTATACCAGAAATGTTTGAAGCTACTGACTGAATGAAAGGAGCTGGCATCTCACTCTCTTTGAATCTTCTTTATCATGCTAGGATTAGCAGGAAAAAGCAAAAAATTTCAGAATTGCACCTTGCAATGTGGAGATATTACTGTTTGTGCATTTACAATATTCATTGATTTTTGCCATTGAAAAACGTCCAGAAATGTTTGAAGCTACTGACTGAATGAAAGGAGCTGGCATCTCACTCTCTTTGAATCTTCTTTATCATGCTAGGATTAACAGGAAAAAGCTAAAAATTTCAGAATTGCACCGTGCAATGTGGAGATATTACTGTTTGTGCATTTACAATATTCATTGATTTTTGCCATTGAAAAACGTCCAGAAATGTTTGAAGCTACTGACTGAATGAAAGGAGCTGGCATCTCACTCTCTTTGAATCTTCTTTATCATGCTAGGATTAGCAGGAAAAAGCAAAAAATTTCAGAATTGCACCTTGCAATGTGGAGATATTACTGTTTGTGCATTTACAATATTCATTGATTTTTGCCATTGAAAAACGTCCAGAAATGTTTGAAGCTACTGACTGAATGAAAGGAGCTGGCATCTCACTCTCTTTGAATCTTCTTTATCATGCTAGGATTAACAGGAAAAAGCTAAAATTTCAGAATTGCACCGTGCAATGTGGAGATATTACTGTTTGTGCATTTACAATATTCATTGATTTTTGCCATTGAAAAACTGTTTTTTCCTATACCAGAAATGTTTGAAGCTACTGACTGAATGAAAGGAGCTGGCATCTCACTCTCTTTGAATCTTCTTTATCATGCTAGGATTAACAGGAAAAAGCTAAAAATTTCAGAATTGCACCGTGCAATGTGGAGATATTACTGTTTGTGCATTTACAATATTCATTGATTTTTGCCATTGAAAAACATGTTTTTCATATACCAGAAATGTTTGAAGCTACTGACTGAATGAAAGGAGCTGGCATCTCACTCTCTTTGAATCTTCTTTATCATGCTAGGATTAACAGGAAAAAGCTAAAAATTTCAGAATTGCACCGTGCAATGTGGAGATATTACTGTTTGTGCATTTACAATATTCATTGATTTTTGCCATTGAAAAACATGTTTTTCATATACCAGAAATGTTTGAAGCTACTGACTGAATGAAAGGAGCTGGCATCTCACTCTCTTTGAATCTTCTTTATCATGCTAGGATTAACAGGAAAAAGCTAAAAATTTCAGAATTGCACCGTGCAATGTGGAGATATTACTGTTTGTGCATTTACAATATTCATTGATTTTTGCCATTGAAAAACATGTTTTTCATATACCAGAAATGTTTGAAGCTACTGACTGAATGAAAGGAGCTGGCATCTCACTCTCTTTGAATCTTCTTTATCATGCTAGGATTAACAGGAAAAAGCTAAAAATTTCAGAATTGCACCGTGCAATGTGGAGATATTACTGTTTGTGCATTTACAATATTCATTGATTTTTGCCATTGAAAAACATGTTTTTCATATACCAGAAATGTTTGAAGCTACTGACTGAATGAAAGGAGCTGGCATCTCACTCTCTTTGAATCTTCTTTATCATGCTAGGATTAACAGGAAAAAGCTAAAAATTTCAGAATTGCACCGTGCAATGTGGAGATATTACTGTTTGTGCATTTACAATATTCATTGATTTTTGCCATTGAAAAACATGTTTTTCATATACCAGAAATGTTTGAAGCTACTGACTGAATGAAAGGAGCTGGCATCTCACTCTCTTTGAATCTTCTTTATCATGCTAGGATTAGCAGGAAAAAGCAAAAAATTTCAGAATTGCACCGTGCAATGTGGAGATATTACTGTTTGTGCATTTACAATATTCATTGATTTTTGCCATTGAAAAACATGTTTTTCATATACCAGAAATGTTTGAAGCTACTGACTGAATGAAAGGAGCTGGCATCTCACTCTCTTTGAATCTTCCTTTATCATGCTAGGATTAACAGGAAAAAGCTAAAAAATTTCAGAATTGCACCGTGCAATGTGGAGATATTACTGTTTGTGCATTTACAATATTCATTGATTTTTGCCATTGAAAAACATGTTTTTCATATACCAGAAATGTTTGAAGCTACTGACTGAATGAAAGGAGCTGGCATCTCACTCTCTTTGAATCTTCTTTATCATGCTAGGATTAACAGGAAAAAGCTAAAAATTTCAGAATTGCACCGTGCAATGTGGAGATATTACTGTTTGTGCATTTACAATATTCATTGATTTTTGCCATTGAAAAATGTCCAGAAATGTTTGAAGCTACTGACTGAATGAAAGGAGCTGGCATCTCACTCTCTTTGAATCTTCTTTATCATGCTAGGATTAGCAGGAAAAAGCAAAAAATTTCAGAATTGCACCGTGCAATGTGGAGATATTACTGTTTGTGCATTTACAATATTCATTGATTTTTGCCATTGAAAAACATGTTTTTCATATACCAGAAATGTTTGAAGCTACTGACTGAATGAAAGGAGCTGGCATCTCACTCTCTTTGAATCTTCTTTATCATGCTAGGATTAACAGGAAAAAGCTAAAAATTTCAGAATTGCACCGTGCAATGTGGAGATATTACTGTTTGTGCATTTACAATATTCATTGATTTTTGCCATTGAAAAACATGTTTTTCATATACCAGAAATGTTTGAAGCTACTGACTGAATGAAAGGAGCTGGCATCTCACTCTCTTTGAATCTTCTTTATCATGCTAGGATTAACAGGAAAAAGCTAAAAATTTCAGAATTGCACCGTGCAATGTGGAGATATTACTGTTTGTGCATTTACAATATTCATTGATTTTGCCATTGAAAAACATGTTTTTCATATACCAGAAATGTTTGAAGCTACTGACTGAATGAAAGGAGCTGGCATCTCACTCTCTTTGAATCTTCTTTATCATGCTAGGATTAACAGGAAAAAGCTAAAAATTTCAGAATTGCACCGTGCAATGTGGAGATATTACTGTTTGTGCATTTACAATATTCATTGATTTTTGCCATTGAAAAACGTCCAGAAATGTTTGAAGCTACTGACTGAATGAAAGGAGCTGGCATCTCACTCTCTTTGAATCTTCTTTATCATGCTAGGATTAGCAGGAAAAAGCAAAAATTTCAGAATTGCACCGTGCAATGTGGAGATATTACTGTTTGTGCATTTACAATATTCATTGATTTTGCCATTGAAAAACATGTTTTTCATATACCA
>NW_027370730.1:0-33788 GCF_046119375.1 Phyllobates terribilis
CGCATTGCAAGGTGCAATTCTGAAATTTTTTGCTTTTTCCTGCTCCTCTTAGTATGATAAAGAAAGATTCAAAGAGAGTGAGATGCCAGCTCCTTTCATTCAGTCAGTAGCTTCAAACATTTCTGGTATATGAATAACATGATGTTTTTCAATGGCAAAAATCAATGAATATTGTAAATGCACAAACAGTAATTTCTCCGCATTGCAAGGTGCAATTCTGAAATTTTTTGCTTTTTCCTGCTCCTCTTAGCATGATAAAGAAGATTCAAAGAGAGTGAGATGCCAGCTCCTTTCATTCAGTCAGTAGCTTCAATCATTTCTGGTATATGAATAACATGATGTTTTTCAATGGCAAAAATTAATGAATATTGTAAATGCACAAACAGTAATTTCTCCGCATTGCAAGGTGCAATTCTGAAATTTTTTTGCTTTTTCCTGCTCCTCTTAGCATGATAAAGAAGATTCAAAGAGAGTGAGATGCCAGCTCCTTTCATTCAGTCAGTAGCTTCAATCATTTCTGGACGTTTTTCAATGGCAAAAATCAATGAATATTGTAAATGCACAAAGAGTAATTTCTCCGCATTGAAGGTGCAATTCTGAAATTTTTTGCTTTTTCCTGCTCCTCTTAGCATGATAAAGAAGATTCAAAGAGAGTGAGATGCCAGCTCCTTTCATTCAGTCAGTAGCTTCAAACATTTCTGGTATATGAAAAACATGTTTTTCAATGGCAAAATCAATGAATATTGTAAAATGCACAAACAGTAATATCTCCACATTGCACAGTGCAATTCTGAAATTTTTAGCTTTTTCCTGTTAATCCTAGCATGATAAAGAAGATTCAAAGAGAGTGAGATGCCAGCTCCTTTCAGTCAGTAGCTTCAAACATTTCTGGTATATGAAAAACATGTTTTTCAATGGCAAAAATCAATGAATATTGTAAATGCACAAACAGTAATATCTCCACATTGCAAGGTGCAATTCTGAAAATTTTTTGCTTTTTCCTGTTAATCCTAGCATGATAAAGAAGATTCAAAGAGAGTGAGATGCCAGCTCCTTTCATTCAGTCAGTAGCTTCAAACATTTCTGGTATATGAAAAACATGTTTTTCAATGGCAAAAATCAATGAATATTGTAAATGCACAAACAGTAATATCTCCACATTGCAAGGTGCAATTCTGAAATTTTTTGCTTTTTCCTGCTAATCCTAGCATGATAAAGAAGATTCAAAGAGAGTGAGATGCCAGCTCCTTTCATTCAGTCAGTAGCTTCAAACATTTCTGGTATATGAAAAACATGTTTTTCAATGGCAAAAATCAATGAATATTGTAAATGCACAAACAGTAATGTCTCCACATTGCACGGTGCAATTCTGAAATTTTTAGCTTTTTCCTGTTAATCCTAGCATGATAAAGAAGATTCAAAGAGAGTGAGATGCCAGCTCCTTTCATTCAGTCAGTAGCTTCAAACATTTCTGGTATATGAAAAACATGTTTTTCAATGGCAAAAATCAATGAATATTGTAAATGCACAAACAGTAATATCTCCACATTGCAAGGTGCAATTCTGAAATTTTTTGCTTTTTCCTGCCAATCCTAGCATGATAAAGAAGATTCAAAGAGAGTGAGATGCCAGCTCCTTTCATTCAGTCAGTAGCTTCAAACATTTCTGGTATATGAAAAACATGTTTTTCAATGGCAAAAATCAATGAATATTGTAAATGCACAAACAGTAATATCTCCACATTGCAAGGTGCAATTCTGAAATGTTTTGCTTTTTCCTGCTAATCCTAGCATGATAAAGAAGATTCAAAGAGAGTGAGATGCCAGCTCCTTTCATTCAGTCAGTAGCTTCAAACATTTCTGGTATATGAAAAACATGTTTTTCAATGGCAAAAATCAATGAATATTGTAAATGCACAAACAGTAATATCTCCACATTGCACGGTGCAATTCTGAAATTTTTAGCTTTTTCCTGTTAATCCTAGCATGATAAAGAAGATTCAAAGAGAGTGAGATGCCAGCTCCTTTCATTCAGTCAGTAGCTTCAAACATTTCTGGTATATGAAAAACATGTTTTTCAATGGCAAAAATCAATGAATATTGTAAATGCACAAACAGTAATATCTCCACATTGCACGGTGCAATTCTGAAATTTTTAGCTTTTTCCTGTTAATCCTAGCATGATAAAGAAGATTCAAAGAGAGTGAGATGCCAGCTCCTTTCATTCAGTCAGTAGCTTCAAACATTTCTGGTATATGAAAAACATGTTTTTCAATGGCAAAAATCAATGAATATTGTAAATGCACAAACAGTAATATCTCCACATTGCAAGGTGCAATTCTGAAATTTTTTGCTTTTTCCTGCTAATCCTAGCATGATAAAGAAGATTCAAAGAGAGTGAGATGCCAGCTCCTTTCATTCAGTCAGTAGCTTCAAACATTTCTGGTATATGAAAAACATGTTTTTCAATGGCAAAAATCAATGAATATTGTAAATGCACAAACAGTAATATCTCAACATTGCACGGTGCAATTCTGAAATTTTTAGCTTTTTCCTGTTAATCCTAGCATGATAAAGAAGATTCAAAGAGAGTGAGATGCCAGCTCCTTTCATTCAGTCAGTAGCTTCAAACATTTCTGGTATATGAAAAACATGTTTTTCAATGGCAAAAATCAATGAATATTGTAAATGCACAAACAGTAATATCTCCACATTGCAAGGTGCAATTCTGAAATTTTTTGCTTTTTCCTGTTAATCCTAGCATGATAAAGAAGATTCAAAGAGAGTGAGATGCCAGCTCCTTTCATTCAGTCAGTAGCTTCAAACATTTCTGGTATATGAAAAACATGTTTTTCAATGGCAAAAATCAATGAATATTGTAAATGCACAAACAGTAATATCTCCACATTGCAAGGTGCAATTCTGAAATTTTTTGCTTTTTCCTGCTAATCCTAGCATGATAAAGAAGATTCAAAGAGAGTGAGATGCCAGCTCCTTTCATTCAGTCAGTAGCTTCAAACATTTCTGGTATATGAAAAACATGTTTTTCAATGGCAAAAATCAATGAATATTGTAAATGCACAAACAGTAATATCTCAACATTGCACGGTGCAATTCTGAAATTTTTAGCTTTTTCCTGTTAATCCTAGCATGATAAAGAAGATTCAAAGAGAGTGAGATGCCAGCTCCTTTCATTCAGTCAGTAGCTTCAAACATTTCTGGTATATGAAAAACATGTTTTTCAATGGCAAAAATCAATGAATATTGTAAATGCACAAACAGTAATATCTCCACATTGCAAGGTGCAATTCTGAAATTTTTTGCTTTTTCCTGTTAATCCTAGCATGATAAAGAAGATTCAAAGAGAGTGAGATGCCAGCTCCTTTCATTCAGTCAGTAGCTTCAAACATTTCTGGTATATGAAAAACATGTTTTTCAATGGCAAAAATCAATGAATATTGTAAATGCACAAACAGTAATATCTCCACATTGCAAGGTGCAATTCTGAAATTTTTTGCTTTTTCCTGCTAATCCTAGCATGATAAAGAAGATTCAAAGAGAGTGAGATGCCAGCTCCTTTCATTCAGTCAGTAGCTTCAAACATTTCTGGTATATGAAAAACATGTTTTTCAATGGCAAAAATCAATGAATATTGTAAATGCACAAACAGTAATATCTCCACATTGCACGGTGCAATTCTGAAATTTTTAGCTTTTTCCTGTTAATCCTAGCATGATAAAGAAGATTCAAAGAGAGTGAGATGCCAGCTCCTTTCATTCAGTCAGTAGCTTCAAACATTTCTGGTATATGAAAAACATGTTTTTCAATGGCAAAAATCAATGAATATTGTAAATGCACAAACAGTAATATCTCCACATTGCAAGGTGCAATTCTGAAATTTTTTGCTTTTTCCTGCTAATCCTAGCATGATAAAGAAGATTCAAAGAGAGTGAGATGCCAGCTCCTTTCATTCAGTCAGTAGCTTCAAACATTTCTGGTATATGAAAAACATGTTTTTCAATGGCAAAAATCAATGAATATTGTAAATGCACAAACAGTAATATCTCAACATTGCACGGTGCAATTCTGAAATTTTTAGCTTTTTCCTGTTAATCCTAGCATGATAAAGAAGATTCAAAGAGATTGAGATGCCAGCTCCTTTCATTCAGTCAGTAGCTTCAAACATTTCTGGTATATGAAAAACATGTTTTTCAATGGCAAAAATCAATGAATATTGTAAATGCACAAACAGTAATATCTCCACATTGCAAGGTGCAATTCTGAAATTTTTTGCTTTTTCCTGTTAATCCTAGCATGATAAAGAAGATTCAAAGAGAGTGAGATGCCAGCTCCTTTCATTCAGTCAGTAGCTTCAAACATTTCTGGTATATGAAAAACATGTTTTTCAATGGCAAAAATCAATGAATATTGTAAATGCACAAACAGTAATTTCTCCGCATTGCAAGGTGCAATTCTGAAATTTTTTGCTTTTTCCTGCTCCTCTTAGCATGATAAAGAAGATTCAAAGAGAGTGAGATGCCAGCTCCTTTCATTCAGTCAGTAGCTTCAATCATTTCTGGACGTTTTTCAATGGCAAAAATCAATGAATATTGTAAATGCACAAACAGTAATTTCTCCGCATTGCAAGGTGCAATTCTGAAATTTTTTGCTTTTTCCTGCTCCTCTTAGCATGATAAAGAAGATTCAAAGAGAGTGAGATGCCAGCTCCTTTCATTCAGTCAGTAGCTTCAATCATTTCTGGACGTTTTTCAATGGCAAAAATCAATGAATATTGTAAATGCACAAACAGTAATTTCTCCGCATTGCAAGGTGCAATTCTGAAATTTTTTGCTTTCTCCTGCTCCTCTTAGTATGATAAAGAAGATTCAAAGAGAGTGAGATGCCAGCTCCTTTCATTCAGTCAGTAGCTTCAAACATTTCTGGTATATGAAAAACATGTTTTTCAATGGCAAAAATCAATGAATATTGTAAATGCACAAACAGTAATATCTCCACATTGCACGGTGCAATTCTGAAATTTTTAGCTTTTTCCTGTTAATCCTAGCATGATAAAGAAGATTCAAAGAGGTTGAGATGCCAGCTCCTTTCATTCAGTCAGTAGCTTCAAACATTTCTGGTATATGAAAAACATGTTTTTCAATGGCAAAAATCAATGAATATTGTAAATGCACAAACAGTAATATCTCCACATTGCAAGGTGCAATTCTGAAATTTTTTGCTTTTTCCTGTTAATCCTAGCATGATAAAGAAGATTCAAAGAGAGTGAGATGCCAGCTCCTTTCATTCAGTCAGTAGCTTCAAACATTTCTGGTATATGAAAAACATGTTTTTCAATGGCAAAAATCAATGAATATTGTAAATGCACAAACAGTAATATCTCCACATTGCAAGGTGCAATTCTGAAATTTTTTGCTTTTTCCTGTTAATCCTAGCATGATAAAGAAGATTCAAAGAGAGTGAGATGCCAGCTCCTTTCATTCAGTCAGTAGCTTCAAACATTTCTGGTATATGAAAAACATGTTTTTCAATGGCAAAAATCAATGAATATTGTAAATGCACAAACAGTAATATCTCCACATTGCAAGGAGCAATTCTGAAATTTTTTGCTTTTTCCTGCTAATCCTAGCATGATAAAGAAGATTCAAAGAGAGTGAGATGCCAGCTCCTTTCATTCAGTCAGTAGCTTCAAACATTTCTGGTATATGAAAAACATGTTTTTCAATGGCAAAAATCAATGAATATTGTAAATGCACAAACAGTAATATCTCCACATTGCACGGTGCAATTCTGAAATTTTTAGCTTTTTCCTGTTAATCCTAGCATGATAAAGAAGATTCAAAGAGAGTGAGATGCCAGCTCCTTTCATTCAGTCAGTAGCTTCAAACATTTCTGGTATATGAATAACATGATGTTTTTCAATGGCGGCAAAAATCAATGAATATTGTAAATGCACAAACAGTAATTTCTCCGCATTGCAAGGTGCAATTCTGAAATTTTTTGCTTTTTCCTGCTCCTCTTAGCATGATAAAGAAGATTCAAAGAGAGTGAGATGCCAGCTCCTTTCATTCAGTCAGTAGCTTCAAACATTTCTGGTATATGAAAAACATGTTTTTCAATGGCAAAAATCAATGAATATTGTAAATGCACAAACAGTAATATCTCCACATTGCACGGTGCAATTCTGAAATTTTTAGCTTTTTCCTGTTAATCCTAGCATGATAAAGAAGATTCAAAGAGAGTGAGATGCCAGCTCCTTTCATTCAGTCAGTAGCTTCAAACATTTCTGGTATATGAAAAACATGTTTTTCAATGGCAAAAATCAATGAATATTGTAAATGCACAAACAGTAATATCTCCACATTGCAAGGTGCAATTCTGAAATTTTTTGCTTTTTCCTGCTAATCCTAGCATGATAAAGAAGATTCAAAGAGAGTGAGATGCCAGCTCCTTTCATTCAGTCAGTAGCTTCAAACATTTCTGGTATATGAAAAACATGTTTTTCAATGGCAAAAATCAATGAATATTGTAAATGCACAAACAGTAATATCTCAACATTGCACGGTGCAATTCTGAAATTTTTAGCTTTTTCCTGTTAATCCTAGCATGATAAAGAAGATTCAAAGAGATTGAGATGCCAGCTCCTTTCATTCAGTCAGTAGCTTCAAACATTTCTGGTATATGAAAAACATGTTTTTCAATGGCAAAAATCAATGAATATTGTAAATGCACAAACAGTAATATCTCCACATTGCAAGGTGCAATTCTGAAATTTTTTGCTTTTTCCTGTTAATCCTAGCATGATAAAGAAGATTCAAAGAGAGTGAGATGCCAGCTCCTTTCATTCAGTCAGTAGCTTCAAACATTTCTGGTATATGAAAAACATGTTTTTCAATGGCAAAAATCAATGAATATTGTAAATGCACAAACAGTAATTTCTCCGCATTGCAAGGTGCAATTCTGAAATTTTTTGCTTTTTCCTGCTCCTCTTAGCATGATAAAGAAGATTCAAAGAGAGTGAGATGCCAGCTCCTTTCATTCAGTCAGTAGCTTCAATCATTTCTGGACGTTTTTCAATGGCAAAAATCAATGAATATTGTAAATGCACAAACAGTAATTTCTCCGCATTGCAAGGTGCAATTCTGAAATTTTTTGCTTTTTCCTGCTCCTCTTAGCATGATAAAGAAGATTCAAAGAGAGTGAGATGCCAGCTCCTTTCATTCAGTCAGTAGCTTCAATCATTTCTGGACGTTTTTCAATGGCAAAAATCAATGAATATTGTAAATGCACAAACAGTAATTTCTCCGCATTGCAAGGTGCAATTCTGAAATTTTTTGCTTTCTCCTGCTCCTCTTAGTATGATAAAGAAGATTCAAAGAGAGTGAGATGCCAGCTCCTTTCATTCAGTCAGTAGCTTCAAACATTTCTGGTATATGAAAAACATGTTTTTCAATGGCAAAAATCAATGAATATTGTAAATGCACAAACAGTAATATCTCCACATTGCACGGTGCAATTCTGAAATTTTTAGCTTTTTCCTGTTAATCCTAGCATGATAAAGAAGATTCAAAGAGGTTGAGATGCCAGCTCCTTTCATTCAGTCAGTAGCTTCAAACATTTCTGGTATATGAAAAACATGTTTTTCAATGGCAAAAATCAATGAATATTGTAAATGCACAAACAGTAATATCTCCACATTGCAAGGTGCAATTCTGAAATTTTTTGCTTTTTCCTGTTAATCCTAGCATGATAAAGAAGATTCAAAGAGAGTGAGATGCCAGCTCCTTTCATTCAGTCAGTAGCTTCAAACATTTCTGGTATATGAAAAACATGTTTTTCAATGGCAAAAATCAATGAATATTGTAAATGCACAAACAGTAATATCTCCACATTGCAAGGTGCAATTCTGAAATTTTTTGCTTTTTCCTGTTAATCCTAGCATGATAAAGAAGATTCAAAGAGAGTGAGATGCCAGCTCCTTTCATTCAGTCAGTAGCTTCAAACATTTCTGGTATATGAAAAACATGTTTTTCAATGGCAAAAATCAATGAATATTGTAAATGCACAAACAGTAATATCTCCACATTGCAAGGAGCAATTCTGAAATTTTTTGCTTTTTCCTGCTAATCCTAGCATGATAAAGAAGATTCAAAGAGAGTGAGATGCCAGCTCCTTTCATTCAGTCAGTAGCTTCAAACATTTCTGGTATATGAAAAACATGTTTTTCAATGGCAAAAATCAATGAATATTGTAAATGCACAAACAGTAATATCTCCACATTGCACGGTGCAATTCTGAAATTTTTAGCTTTTTCCTGTTAATCCTAGCATGATAAAGAAGATTCAAAGAGAGTGAGATGCCAGCTCCTTTCATTCAGTCAGTAGCTTCAAACATTTCTGGTATATGAATAACATGATGTTTTTCAATGGCGGCAAAAATCAATGAATATTGTAAATGCACAAACAGTAATTTCTCCGCATTGCAAGGTGCAATTCTGAAATTTTTTGCTTTTTCCTGCTCCTCTTAGCATGATAAAGAAGATTCAAAGAGAGTGAGATGCCAGCTCCTTTCATTCAGTCAGTAGCTTCAATCATTTCTGGACGTTTTTCAATGGCAAAAATCAATGAATATTGTAAATGCACAAACAGTAATTTCTCCGCATTGCAAGGTGCAATTCTGAAATTTTTTGCTTTTTCCTGCTCCTCTTAGCATGATAAAGAAGATTCAAAGAGAGTGAGATGCCAGCTCCTTTCATTCAGTCAGTAGCTTCAATCATTTCTGGACGTTTTTCAATGGCAAAAATCAATGAATATTGTAAATGCACAAACAGTAATTTCTCCGCATTGCAAGGTGCAATTCTGAAATTTTTTGCTTTTTCCTGCTCCTCTTAGCATGATAAAGAAGATTCAAAGAGAGTGAGATGCCAGCTCCTTTCATTCAGTCAGTAGCTTCAATCATTTCTGGTATATGAATAACATGATGTTTTTCAATGGCAAAAATTAATGAATATTGTAAATGCACAAACAGTAATTTCTCCGCATTGCAAGGTGCAATTCTGAAATTTTTTTGCTTTTTCCTGCTCCTCTTAGCATGATAAAGAAGATTCAAAGAGAGTGAGATGCCAGCTCCTTTCATTCAGTCAGTAGCTTCAATCATTTCTGGACGTTTTTCAATGGCAAAAATCAATGAATATTGTAAATGCACAAAGAGTAATTTCTCCGCATTGAAGGTGCAATTCTGAAATTTTTTGCTTTTTCCTGCTCCTCTTAGCATGATAAAGAAGATTCAAAGAGAGTGAGATGCCAGCTCCTTTCATTCAGTCAGTAGCTTCAAACATTTCTGGTATATGAAAAACATGTTTTTCAATGGCAAAAATCAATGAATATTGTAAATGCACAAACAGTAATATCTCCACATTGCACGGTGCAATTCTGAAATTTTTAGCTTGTTCCTGTTAATCCTAGCATGATAAAGAAGATTCAAAGAGAGTGAGATGCCAGCTCCTTTCAGTCAGTAGCTTCAAACATTTCTGGTATATGAAAAACATGTTTTTCAATGGCAAAAATCAATGAATATTGTAAATGCACAAACAGTAATATCTCCACATTGCAAGGTGCAATTCTGAAATTTTTTGCTTTTTCCTGCTAATCCTAGCATGATAAAGAAGATTCAAAGAGAGTGAGATGCCAGCTCCTTTCATTCAGTCAGTAGCTTCAAACATTTCTGGTATATGAAAAACATGTTTTTCAATGGCAAAAATCAATGAATATTGTAAATGCACAAACAGTAATATCTCCACATTGCAAGGTGCAATTCTGAAATTTTTTGCTTTTTCCTGTTAATCCTAGCATGATAAAGAAGATTCAAAGAGAGTGAGATGCCAGCTCCTTTCATTCAGTCAGTAGCTTCAAACATTTCTGGTATATGAAAAACATGTTTTTCAATGGCAAAAATCAATGAATATTGTAAATGCACAAACAGTAATATCTCCACATTGCAAGGTGCAATTCTGAAATTTTTTGCTTTTTCCTGCTAATCCTAGCATGATAAAGAAGATTCAAAGAGAGTGAGATGCCAGCTCCTTTCATTCAGTCAGTAGCTTCAAACATTTCTGGTATATGAAAAACATGTTTTTCAATGGCAAAAATCAATGAATATTGTAAATGCACAAACAGTAATATCTCCACATTGCACGGTGCAATTCTGAAATTTTTAGCTTTTTCCTGTTAATCCTAGCATGATAAAGAAGATTCAAAGAGAGTGAGATGCCAGCTCCTTTCATTCAGTCAGTAGCTTCAAACATTTCTGGTATATGAAAAACATGTTTTTCAATGGCAAAAATCAATGAATATTGTAAATGCACAAACAGTAATATCTCCACATTGCAAGGTGCAATTCTGAAATTTTTTGCTTTTTCCTGCTAATCCTAGCATGATAAAGAAGATTCAAAGAGAGTGAGATGCCAGCTCCTTTCATTCAGTCAGTAGCTTCAAACATTTCTGGTATATGAAAAACATGTTTTTCAATGGCAAAAATCAATGAATATTGTAAATGCACAAACAGTAATATCTCAACATTGCACGGTGCAATTCTGAAATTTTTAGCTTTTTCCTGTTAATCCTAGCATGATAAAGAAGATTCAAAGAGATTGAGATGCCAGCTCCTTTCATTCAGTCAGTAGCTTCAAACATTTCTGGTATATGAAAAACATGTTTTTCAATGGCAAAAATCAATGAATATTGTAAATGCACAAACAGTAATATCTCCACATTGCAAGGTGCAATTCTGAAATTTTTTGCTTTTTCCTGTTAATCCTAGCATGATAAAGAAGATTCAAAGAGAGTGAGATGCCAGCTCCTTTCATTCAGTCAGTAGCTTCAAACATTTCTGGTATATGAAAAACATGTTTTTCAATGGCAAAAATCAATGAATATTGTAAATGCACAAACAGTAATTTCTCCGCATTGCAAGGTGCAATTCTGAAATTTTTTGCTTTTTCCTGCTCCTCTTAGCATGATAAAGAAGATTCAAAGAGAGTGAGATGCCAGCTCCTTTCATTCAGTCAGTAGCTTCAATCATTTCTGGACGTTTTTCAATGGCAAAAATCAATGAATATTGTAAATGCACAAACAGTAATTTCTCCGCATTGCAAGGTGCAATTCTGAAATTTTTTGCTTTTTCCTGCTCCTCTTAGCATGATAAAGAAGATTCAAAGAGAGTGAGATGCCAGCTCCTTTCATTCAGTCAGTAGCTTCAATCATTTCTGGACGTTTTTCAATGGCAAAAATCAATGAATATTGTAAATGCACAAACAGTAATTTCTCCGCATTGCAAGGTGCAATTCTGAAATTTTTTGCTTTCTCCTGCTCCTCTTAGTATGATAAAGAAGATTCAAAGAGAGTGAGATGCCAGCTCCTTTCATTCAGTCAGTAGCTTCAAACATTTCTGGTATATGAAAAACATGTTTTTCAATGGCAAAAATCAATGAATATTGTAAATGCACAAACAGTAATATCTCCACATTGCACGGTGCAATTCTGAAATTTTTAGCTTTTTCCTGTTAATCCTAGCATGATAAAGAAGATTCAAAGAGGTTGAGATGCCAGCTCCTTTCATTCAGTCAGTAGCTTCAAACATTTCTGGTATATGAAAAACATGTTTTTCAATGGCAAAAATCAATGAATATTGTAAATGCACAAACAGTAATATCTCCACATTGCAAGGTGCAATTCTGAAATTTTTTGCTTTTTCCTGTTAATCCTAGCATGATAAAGAAGATTCAAAGAGAGTGAGATGCCAGCTCCTTTCATTCAGTCAGTAGCTTCAAACATTTCTGGTATATGAAAAACATGTTTTTCAATGGCAAAAATCAATGAATATTGTAAATGCACAAACAGTAATATCTCCACATTGCAAGGTGCAATTCTGAAATTTTTTGCTTTTTCCTGTTAATCCTAGCATGATAAAGAAGATTCAAAGAGAGTGAGATGCCAGCTCCTTTCATTCAGTCAGTAGCTTCAAACATTTCTGGTATATGAAAAACATGTTTTTCAATGGCAAAAATCAATGAATATTGTAAATGCACAAACAGTAATATCTCCACATTGCAAGGAGCAATTCTGAAATTTTTTGCTTTTTCCTGCTAATCCTAGCATGATAAAGAAGATTCAAAGAGAGTGAGATGCCAGCTCCTTTCATTCAGTCAGTAGCTTCAAACATTTCTGGTATATGAAAAACATGTTTTTCAATGGCAAAAATCAATGAATATTGTAAATGCACAAACAGTAATATCTCCACATTGCACGGTGCAATTCTGAAATTTTTAGCTTTTTCCTGTTAATCCTAGCATGATAAAGAAGATTCAAAGAGAGTGAGATGCCAGCTCCTTTCATTCAGTCAGTAGCTTCAAACATTTCTGGTATATGAATAACATGATGTTTTTCAATGGCGGCAAAAATCAATGAATATTGTAAATGCACAAACAGTAATTTCTCCGCATTGCAAGGTGCAATTCTGAAATTTTTTGCTTTTTCCTGCTCCTCTTAGCATGATAAAGAAGATTCAAAGAGAGTGAGATGCCAGCTCCTTTCATTCAGTCAGTAGCTTCAATCATTTCTGGACGTTTTTCAATGGCAAAAATCAATGAATATTGTAAATGCACAAACAGTAATTTCTCCGCATTGCAAGGTGCAATTCTGAAATTTTTTGCTTTTTCCTGCTCCTCTTAGCATGATAAAGAAGATTCAAAGAGAGTGAGATGCCAGCTCCTTTCATTCAGTCAGTAGCTTCAATCATTTCTGGACGTTTTTCAATGGCAAAAATCAATGAATATTGTAAATGCACAAACAGTAATTTCTCCGCATTGCAAGGTGCAATTCTGAAATTTTTTGCTTTTTCCTGCTCCTCTTAGCATGATAAAGAAGATTCAAAGAGAGTGAGATGCCAGCTCCTTTCATTCAGTCAGTAGCTTCAATCATTTCTGGTATATGAATAACATGATGTTTTTCAATGGCAAAAATTAATGAATATTGTAAATGCACAAACAGTAATTTCTCCGCATTGCAAGGTGCAATTCTGAAATTTTTTTGCTTTTTCCTGCTCCTCTTAGCATGATAAAGAAGATTCAAAGAGAGTGAGATGCCAGCTCCTTTCATTCAGTCAGTAGCTTCAATCATTTCTGGACGTTTTTCAATGGCAAAAATCAATGAATATTGTAAATGCACAAAGAGTAATTTCTCCGCATTGAAGGTGCAATTCTGAAATTTTTTGCTTTTTCCTGCTCCTCTTAGCATGATAAAGAAGATTCAAAGAGAGTGAGATGCCAGCTCCTTTCATTCAGTCAGTAGCTTCAAACATTTCTGGTATATGAAAAACATGTTTTTCAATGGCAAAAATCAATGAATATTGTAAATGCACAAACAGTAATATCTCCACATTGCACGGTGCAATTCTGAAATTTTTAGCTTGTTCCTGTTAATCCTAGCATGATAAAGAAGATTCAAAGAGAGTGAGATGCCAGCTCCTTTCAGTCAGTAGCTTCAAACATTTCTGGTATATGAAAAACATGTTTTTCAATGGCAAAAATCAATGAATATTGTAAATGCACAAACAGTAATATCTCCACATTGCAAGGTGCAATTCTGAAATTTTTTGCTTTTTCCTGCTAATCCTAGCATGATAAAGAAGATTCAAAGAGAGTGAGATGCCAGCTCCTTTCATTCAGTCAGTAGCTTCAAACATTTCTGGTATATGAAAAACATGTTTTTCAATGGCAAAAATCAATGAATATTGTAAATGCACAAACAGTAATATCTCCACATTGCAAGGTGCAATTCTGAAATTTTTTGCTTTTTCCTGTTAATCCTAGCATGATAAAGAAGATTCAAAGAGAGTGAGATGCCAGCTCCTTTCATTCAGTCAGTAGCTTCAAACATTTCTGGTATATGAAAAACATGTTTTTCAATGGCAAAAATCAATGAATATTGTAAATGCACAAACAGTAATATCTCCACATTGCAAGGTGCAATTCTGAAATTTTTTGCTTTTTCCTGCTAATCCTAGCATGATAAAGAAGATTCAAAGAGAGTGAGATGCCAGCTCCTTTCATTCAGTCAGTAGCTTCAAACATTTCTGGTATATGAAAAACATGTTTTTCAATGGCAAAAATCAATGAATATTGTAAATGCACAAACAGTAATATCTCCACATTGCACGGTGCAATTCTGAAATTTTTAGCTTTTTCCTGTTAATCCTAGCATGATAAAGAAGATTCAAAGAGAGTGAGATGCCAGCTCCTTTCATTCAGTCAGTAGCTTCAAACATTTCTGGTATATGAAAAACATGTTTTTCAATGGCAAAAATCAATGAATATTGTAAATGCACAAACAGTAATATCTCCACATTGCAAGGTGCAATTCTGAAATTTTTTGCTTTTTCCTGCTAATCCTAGCATGATAAAGAAGATTCAAAGAGAGTGAGATGCCAGCTCCTTTCATTCAGTCAGTAGCTTCAAACATTTCTGGTATATGAAAAACATGTTTTTCAATGGCAAAAATCAATGAATATTGTAAATGCACAAACAGTAATATCTCCACATTGCACGGTGCAATTCTGAAATTTTTAGCTTTTTCCTGTTAATCCTAGCATGATAAAGAAGATTCAAAGAGAGTGAGATGCCAGCTCCTTTCATTCAGTCAGTAGCTTCAAACATTTCTGGTATATGAAAAACATGTTTTTCAATGGCAAAAATCAATGAATATTGTAAATGCACAAACAGTAATATCTCCACATTGCAAGGTGCAATTCTGAAATTCTTTGCTTTTTCCTGTTAATCCTAGCATGATAAAGAAGATTCAAAGAGAGTGAGATGCCAGCTCCTTTCATTCAGTCAGTAGCTTCAAACATTTCTGGTATATGAAAAACATGTTTTTCAATGGCAAAAATCAATGAATATTGTAAATGCACAAACAGTAATATCTCCACATTGCAAGGTGCAATTCTGAAATTTTTTGCTTTTTCCTGCTAATCCTAGCATGATAAAGAAGATTCAAAGAGAGTGAGATGCCAGCTCCTTTCATTCAGTCAGTAGCTTCAAACATTTCTGGTATATGAAAAACATGTTTTTCAATGGCAAAAATCAATGAATATTGTAAATGCACAAACAGTAATATCTCCACATTGCAAGGTGCAATTCTGAAATTTTTAGCTTTTTCCTGTTAATCCTAGCATGATAAAGAAGATTCAAAGAGAGTGAGATGCCAGCTCCTTTCATTCAGTCAGTAGCTTCAAACATTTCTGGTATATGAAAAACATGTTTTTCAATGGCAAAAATCAATGAATATTGTAAATGCACAAACAGTAATATCTCCACATTGCAAGGTGCAATTCTGAAATTTTTTGCTTTTTCCTGCTAATCCTAGCATGATAAAGAAGATTCAAAGAGAGTGAGATGCCAGCTCCTTTCATTCAGTCAGTAGCTTCAAACATTTCTGGTATATGAAAAACATGTTTTTCAATGGCAAAAATCAATGAATATTGTAAATGCACAAACAGTAATATCTCCACATTGCAAGGTGCAATTCTGAAATTTTTAGCTTTTTCCTGTTAATCCTAGCATGATAAAGAAGATTCAAAGAGAGTGAGATGCCAGCTCCTTTCATTCAGTCAGTAGCTTCAAACATTTCTGGTATATGAAAAACATGTTTTTCAATGGCAAAAATCAATGAATATTGTAAATGCACAAACAGTAATATCTCCACATTGCAAGGTGCAATTCTGAAATTTTTTGCTTTTTCCTGTTAATCCTAGCATGATAAAGAAGATTCAAAGAGAGTGAGATGCCAGCTCCTTTCATTCAGTCAGTAGCTTCAAACATTTCTGGTATATGAAAAACATGTTTTTCAATGGCAAAAATCAATGAATATTGTAAATGCACAAACAGTAATATCTCCACATTGCACGGTGCAATTCTGAAATTTTTAGCTTTTTCCTGTTAATCCTAGCATGATAAAGAAGATTCAAAGAGAGTGAGATGCCAGCTCCTTTCAGTCAGTAGCTTCAAACATTTCTGGTATATGAAAAACATGTTTTTCAATGGCAAAAATCAATGAATATTGTAAATGCACAAACAGTAATATCTCCACATTGCAAGGTGCAATTCTGAAATTTTTTGCTTTTTCCTGCTAATCCTAGCATGATAAAGAAGATTCAAAGAGAGTGAGATGCCAGCTCCTTTCATTCAGTCAGTAGCTTCAAACATTTCTGGTATATGAAAAACATGTTTTTCAATGGCAAAAATCAATGAATATTGTAAATGCACAAACAGTAATATCTCCACATTGCAAGGTGCAATTCTGAAATTTTTTGCTTTTTCCTGTTAATCCTAGCATGATAAAGAAGATTCAAAGAGAGTGAGATGCCAGCTCCTTTCATTCAGTCAGTAGCTTCAAACATTTCTGGTATATGAAAAACATGTTTTTCAATGGCAAAAATCAATGAATATTGTAAATGCACAAACAGTAATATCTCCACATTGCAAGGTGCAATTCTGAAATTTTTTGCTTTTTCCTGCTAATCCTAGCATGATAAAGAAGATTCAAAGAGAGTGAGATGCCAGCTCCTTTCATTCAGTCAGTAGCTTCAAACATTTCTGGTATATGAAAAACATGTTTTTCAATGGCAAAAATCAATGAATATTGTAAATGCACAAACAGTAATGTCTCCACATTGCACGGTGCAATTCTGAAATTTTTAGCTTTTTCCTGTTAATCCTAGCATGATAAAGAAGATTCAAAGAGAGTGAGATGCCAGCTCCTTTCATTCAGTCAGTAGCTTCAAACATTTCTGGTATATGAAAAACATGTTTTTCAATGGCAAAAATCAATGAATATTGTAAATGCACAAACAGTAATATCTCCACATTGCAAGGTGCAATTCTGAAATTTTTTGCTTTTTCCTGCTAATCCTAGCATGATAAAGAAGATTCAAAGAGAGTGAGATGCCAGCTCCTTTCATTCAGTCAGTAGCTTCAAACATTTCTGGTATATGAAAAACATGTTTTTCAATGGCAAAAATCAATGAATATTGTAAATGCACAAACAGTAATATCTCCACATTGCAAGGTGCAATTCTGAAATGTTTTGCTTTTTCCTGCTAATCCTAGCATGATAAAGAAGATTCAAAGAGAGTGAGATGCCAGCTCCTTTCATTCAGTCAGTAGCTTCAAACATTTCTGGTATATGAAAAACATGTTTTTCAATGGCAAAAATCAATGAATATTGTAAATGCACAAACAGTAATATCTCCACATTGCACGGTGCAATTCTGAAATTTTTAGCTTTTTCATGTTAATCCTAGCATGATAAAGAAGATTCAAAGAGAGTGAGATGCCAGCTCCTTTCATTCAGTCAGTAGCTTCAAACATTTCTGGTATATGAAAAACATGTTTTTCAATGGCAAAAATCAATGAATATTGTAAATGCACAAACAGTAATATCTCCACATTGCACGGTGCAATTCTGAAATTTTTAGCTTTTTCCTGTTAATCCTAGCATGATAAAGAAGATTCAAAGAGAGTGAGATGCCAGCTCCTTTCATTCAGTCAGTAGCTTCAAACATTTCTGGTATATGAAAAACATGTTTTTCAATGGCAAAAATCAATGAATATTGTAAATGCACAAACAGTAATATCTCCACATTGCAAGGTGCAATTCTGAAATTTTTTGCTTTTTCCTGCTAATCCTAGCATGATAAAGAAGATTCAAAGAGAGTGAGATGCCAGCTCCTTTCATTCAGTCAGTAGCTTCAAACATTTCTGGTATATGAAAAACATGTTTTTCAATGGCAAAAATCAATGAATATTGTAAATGCACAAACAGTAATATCTCAACATTGCACGGTGCAATTCTGAAATTTTTAGCTTTTTCCTGTTAATCCTAGCATGATAAAGAAGATTCAAAGAGAGTGAGATGCCAGCTCCTTTCATTCAGTCAGTAGCTTCAAACATTTCTGGTATATGAAAAACATGTTTTTCAATGGCAAAAATCAATGAATATTGTAAATGCACAAACAGTAATATCTCCACATTGCAAGGTGCAATTCTGAAATTTTTTGCTTTTTCCTGTTAATCCTAGCATGATAAAGAAGATTCAAAGAGAGTGAGATGCCAGCTCCTTTCATTCAGTCAGTAGCTTCAAACATTTCTGGTATATGAAAAACATGTTTTTCAATGGCAAAAATCAATGAATATTGTAAATGCACAAACAGTAATATCTCCACATTGCAAGGTGCAATTCTGAAATTTTTTGCTTTTTCCTGCTAATCCTAGCATGATAAAGAAGATTCAAAGAGAGTGAGATGCCAGCTCCTTTCATTCAGTCAGTAGCTTCAAACATTTCTGGTATATGAAAAACATGTTTTTCAATGGCAAAAATCAATGAATATTGTAAATGCACAAACAGTAATATCTCCACATTGCACGGTGCAATTCTGAAATTTTTAGCTTTTTCCTGTTAATCCTAGCATGATAAAGAAGATTCAAAGAGAGTGAGATGCCAGCTCCTTTCATTCAGTCAGTAGCTTCAAACATTTCTGGTATATGAAAAACATGTTTTTCAATGGCAAAAATCAATGAATATTGTAAATGCACAAACAGTAATATCTCCACATTGCAAGGTGCAATTCTGAAATTTTTTGCTTTTTCCTGCTAATCCTAGCATGATAAAGAAGATTCAAAGAGAGTGAGATGCCAGCTCCTTTCATTCAGTCAGTAGCTTCAAACATTTCTGGTATATGAAAAACATGTTTTTCAATGGCAAAAATCAATGAATATTGTAAATGCACAAACAGTAATATCTCAACATTGCACGGTGCAATTCTGAAATTTTTAGCTTTTTCCTGTTAATCCTAGCATGATAAAGAAGATTCAAAGAGATTGAGATGCCAGCTCCTTTCATTCAGTCAGTAGCTTCAAACATTTCTGGTATATGAAAAACATGTTTTTCAATGGCAAAAATCAATGAATATTGTAAATGCACAAACAGTAATATCTCCACATTGCAAGGTGCAATTCTGAAATTTTTTGCTTTTTCCTGTTAATCCTAGCATGATAAAGAAGATTCAAAGAGAGTGAGATGCCAGCTCCTTTCATTCAGTCAGTAGCTTCAAACATTTCTGGTATATGAAAAACATGTTTTTCAATGGCAAAAATCAATGAATATTGTAAATGCACAAACAGTAATTTCTCCGCATTGCAAGGTGCAATTCTGAAATTTTTTGCTTTTTCCTGCTCCTCTTAGCATGATAAAGAAGATTCAAAGAGAGTGAGATGCCAGCTCCTTTCATTCAGTCAGTAGCTTCAATCATTTCTGGACGTTTTTCAATGGCAAAAATCAATGAATATTGTAAATGCACAAACAGTAATTTCTCCGCATTGCAAGGTGCAATTCTGAAATTTTTTGCTTTTTCCTGCTCCTCTTAGCATGATAAAGAAGATTCAAAGAGAGTGAGATGCCAGCTCCTTTCATTCAGTCAGTAGCTTCAATCATTTCTGGACGTTTTTCAATGGCAAAAATCAATGAATATTGTAAATGCACAAACAGTAATTTCTCCGCATTGCAAGGTGCAATTCTGAAATTTTTTGCTTTCTCCTGCTCCTCTTAGTATGATAAAGAAGATTCAAAGAGAGTGAGATGCCAGCTCCTTTCATTCAGTCAGTAGCTTCAAACATTTCTGGTATATGAAAAACATGTTTTTCAATGGCAAAAATCAATGAATATTGTAAATGCACAAACAGTAATATCTCCACATTGCACGGTGCAATTCTGAAATTTTTAGCTTTTTCCTGTTAATCCTAGCATGATAAAGAAGATTCAAAGAGGTTGAGATGCCAGCTCCTTTCATTCAGTCAGTAGCTTCAAACATTTCTGGTATATGAAAAACATGTTTTTCAATGGCAAAAATCAATGAATATTGTAAATGCACAAACAGTAATATCTCCACATTGCAAGGTGCAATTCTGAAATTTTTTGCTTTTTCCTGTTAATCCTAGCATGATAAAGAAGATTCAAAGAGAGTGAGATGCCAGCTCCTTTCATTCAGTCAGTAGCTTCAAACATTTCTGGTATATGAAAAACATGTTTTTCAATGGCAAAAATCAATGAATATTGTAAATGCACAAACAGTAATATCTCCACATTGCAAGGTGCAATTCTGAAATTTTTTGCTTTTTCCTGTTAATCCTAGCATGATAAAGAAGATTCAAAGAGAGTGAGATGCCAGCTCCTTTCATTCAGTCAGTAGCTTCAAACATTTCTGGTATATGAAAAACATGTTTTTCAATGGCAAAAATCAATGAATATTGTAAATGCACAAACAGTAATATCTCCACATTGCAAGGAGCAATTCTGAAATTTTTTGCTTTTTCCTGCTAATCCTAGCATGATAAAGAAGATTCAAAGAGAGTGAGATGCCAGCTCCTTTCATTCAGTCAGTAGCTTCAAACATTTCTGGTATATGAAAAACATGTTTTTCAATGGCAAAAATCAATGAATATTGTAAATGCACAAACAGTAATATCTCCACATTGCACGGTGCAATTCTGAAATTTTTAGCTTTTTCCTGTTAATCCTAGCATGATAAAGAAGATTCAAAGAGAGTGAGATGCCAGCTCCTTTCATTCAGTCAGTAGCTTCAAACATTTCTGGTATATGAATAACATGATGTTTTTCAATGGCGGCAAAAATCAATGAATATTGTAAATGCACAAACAGTAATTTCTCCGCATTGCAAGGTGCAATTCTGAAATTTTTTGCTTTTTCCTGCTCCTCTTAGCATGATAAATAAGATTCAAAGAGAGTGAGATGCCAGCTCCTTTCATTCAGTCAGTAGCTTCAATCATTTCTGGACGTTTTTCAATGGCAAAAATCAATGAATATTGTAAATGCACAAACAGTAATTTCTCCGCATTGCAAGGTGCAATTCTGAAATTTTTTGCTTTTTCCTGCTCCTCTTAGCATGATAAAGAAGATTCAAAGAGAGTGAGATGCCAGCTCCTTTCATTCAGTCAGTAGCTTCAATCATTTCTGGACGTTTTTCAATGGCAAAAATCAATGAATATTGTAAATGCACAAACAGTAATTTCTCCGCATTGCAAGGTGCAATTCTGAAATTTTTTGCTTTTTCCTGCTCCTCTTAGTATGATAAAGAAGATTCAAAGAGAGTGAGATGCCAGCTCCTTTCATTCAGTCAGTAGCTTCAAACATTTCTGGTATATGAATAACATGATGTTTTTCAATGGCAAAAATCAATGAATATTGTAAATGCACAAACAGTAATTTCTCCGCATTGCAAGGTGCAATTCTGAAATTTTTTGCTTTTTCCTGCTCCTCTTAGCATGATAAAGAAGATTCAAAGAGAGTGAGATGCCAGCTCCTTTCATTCAGTCAGTAGCTTCAATCATTTCTGGTATATGAATAACATGATGTTTTTCAATGGCAAAAATTAATGAATATTGTAAATGCACAAACAGTAATTTCTCCGCATTGCAAGGTGCAATTCTGAAATTTTTTTGCTTTTTCCTGCTCCTCTTAGCATGATAAAGAAGATTCAAAGAGAGTGAGATGCCAGCTCCTTTCATTCAGTCAGTAGCTTCAATCATTTCTGGACGTTTTTCAATGGCAAAAATCAATGAATATTGTAAATGCACAAAGAGTAATTTCTCCGCATTGAAGGTGCAATTCTGAAATTTTTTGCTTTTTCCTGCTCCTCTTAGCATGATAAAGAAGATTCAAAGAGAGTGAGATGCCAGCTCCTTTCATTCAGTCAGTAGCTTCAAACATTTCTGGTATATGAAAAACATGTTTTTCAATGGCAAAAATCAATGAATATTGTAAATGCACAAACAGTAATATCTCCACATTGCACGGTGCAATTCTGAAATTTTTAGCTTTTTCCTGTTAATCCTAGCATGATAAAGAAGATTCAAAGAGAGTGAGATGCCAGCTCCTTTCAGTCAGTAGCTTCAAACATTTCTGGTATATGAAAAACATGTTTTTCAATGGCAAAAATCAATGAATATTGTAAATGCACAAACAGTAATATCTCCACATTGCAAGGTGCAATTCTGAAATTTTTTGCTTTTTCCTGCTAATCCTAGCATGATAAAGAAGATTCAAAGAGAGTGAGATGCCAGCTCCTTTCATTCAGTCAGTAGCTTCAAACATTTCTGGTATATGAAAAACATGTTTTTCAATGGCAAAAATCAATGAATATTGTAAATGCACAAACAGTAATATCTCCACATTGCAAGGTGCAATTCTGAAATTTTTTGCTTTTTCCTGCTAATCCTAGCATGATAAAGAAGATTCAAAGAGAGTGAGATGCCAGCTCCTTTCATTCAGTCAGTAGCTTCAAACATTTCTGGTATATGAAAAACATGTTTTTCAATGGCAAAAATCAATGAATATTGTAAATGCACAAACAGTAATATCTCCACATTGCACGGTGCAATTCTGAAATTTTTAGCTTTTTCCTGTTAATCCTAGCATGATAAAGAAGATTCAAAGAGAGTGAGATGCCAGCTCCTTTCATTCAGTCAGTAGCTTCAAACATTTCTGGTATATGAAAAACATGTTTTTCAATGGCAAAAATCAATGAATATTGTAAATGCACAAACAGTAATATCTCCACATTGCAAGGTGCAATTCTGAAATTTTTTGCTTTTTCCTGCTAATCCTAGCATGATAAAGAAGATTCAAAGAGAGTGAGATGCCAGCTCCTTTCATTCAGTCAGTAGCTTCAAACATTTCTGGTATATGAAAAACATGTTTTTCAATGGCAAAAATCAATGAATATTGTAAATGCACAAACAGTAATATCTCCACATTGCAAGGTGCAATTCTGAAATTCTTTGCTTTTTCCTGTTAATCCTAGCATGATAAAGAAGATTCAAAGAGAGTGAGATGCCAGCTCCTTTCATTCAGTCAGTAGCTTCAAACATTTCTGGTATATGAAAAACATGTTTTTCAATGGCAAAAATCAATGAATATTGTAAATGCACAAACAGTAATATCTCCACATTGCAAGGTGCAATTCTGAAATTTTTTGCTTTTTCCTGCTAATCCTAGCATGATAAAGAAGATTCAAAGAGAGTGAGATGCCAGCTCCTTTCATTCAGTCAGTAGCTTCAAACATTTCTGGTATATGAAAAACATGTTTTTCAATGGCAAAAATCAATGAATATTGTAAATGCACAAACAGTAATATCTCCACATTGCAAGGTGCAATTCTGAAATTTTTAGCTTTTTCCTGTTAATCCTAGCATGATAAAGAAGATTCAAAGAGAGTGAGATGCCAGCTCCTTTCATTCAGTCAGTAGCTTCAAACATTTCTGGTATATGAAAAACATGTTTTTCAATGGCAAAAATCAATGAATATTGTAAATGCACAAACAGTAATATCTCCACATTGCAAGGTGCAATTCTGAAATTTTTTGCTTTTTCCTGCTAATCCTAGCATGATAAAGAAGATTCAAAGAGAGTGAGATGCCAGCTCCTTTCATTCAGTCAGTAGCTTCAAACATTTCTGGTATATGAAAAACATGTTTTTCAATGGCAAAAATCAATGAATATTGTAAATGCACAAACAGTAATATCTCCACATTGCAAGGTGCAATTCTGAAATTTTTTGCTTTTTCCTGCTAATCCTAGCATGATAAAGAAGATTCAAAGAGAGTGAGATGCCAGCTCCTTTCATTCAGTCAGTAGCTTCAAACATTTCTGGTATATGAAAAACATGTTTTTCAATGGCAAAAATCAATGAATATTGTAAATGCACAAACAGTAATGTCTCCACATTGCACGGTGCAATTCTGAAATTTTTAGCTTTTTCCTGTTAATCCTAGCATGATAAAGAAGATTCAAAGAGAGTGAGATGCCAGCTCCTTTCATTCAGTCAGTAGCTTCAAACATTTCTGGTATATGAAAAACATGTTTTTCAATGGCAAAAATCAATGAATATTGTAAATGCACAAACAGTAATATCTCCACATTGCAAGGTGCAATTCTGAAATTTTTTGCTTTTTCCTGCTAATCCTAGCATGATAAAGAAGATTCAAAGAGAGTGAGATGCCAGCTCCTTTCATTCAGTCAGTAGCTTCAAACATTTCTGGTATATGAAAAACATGTTTTTCAATGGCAAAAATCAATGAATATTGTAAATGCACAAACAGTAATATCTCCACATTGCAAGGTGCAATTCTGAAATTTTTTGCTTTTTCCTGCTAATCCTAGCATGATAAAGAAGATTCAAAGAGAGTGAGATGCCAGCTCCTTTCATTCAGTCAGTAGCTTCAAACATTTCTGGTATATGAAAAACATGTTTTTCAATGGCAAAAATCAATGAATATTGTAAATGCACAAACAGTAATATCTCCACATTGCACGGTGCAATTCTGAAATTTTTAGCTTTTTCCTGTTAATCCTAGCATGATAAAGAAGATTCAAAGAGAGTGAGATGCCAGCTCCTTTCATTCAGTCAGTAGCTTCAAACATTTCTGGTATATGAAAAACATGTTTTTCAATGGCAAAAATCAATGAATATTGTAAATGCACAAACAGTAATATCTCCACATTGCAAGGTGCAATTCTGAAATTTTTTGCTTTTTCCTGCTAATCCTAGCATGATAAAGAAGATTCAAAGAGAGTGAGATGCCAGCTCCTTTCATTCAGTCAGTAGCTTCAAACATTTCTGGTATATGAAAAACATGTTTTTCAATGGCAAAAATCAATGAATATTGTAAATGCACAAACAGTAATGTCTCCACATTGCACGGTGCAATTCTGAAATTTTTAGCTTTTTCCTGTTAATCCTAGCATGATAAAGAAGATTCAAAGAGAGTGAGATGCCAGCTCCTTTCATTCAGTCAGTAGCTTCAAACATTTCTGGTATATGAAAAACATGTTTTTCAATGGCAAAAATCAATGAATATTGTAAATGCACAAACAGTAATATCTCCACATTGCAAGGTGCAATTCTGAAATTTTTTGCTTTTTCCTGCTAATCCTAGCATGATAAAGAAGATTCAAAGAGAGTGAGATGCCAGCTCCTTTCATTCAGTCAGTAGCTTCAAACATTTCTGGTATATGAAAAACATGTTTTTCAATGGCAAAAATCAATGAATATTGTAAATGCACAAACAGTAATATCTCCACATTGCAAGGTGCAATTCTGAAATGTTTTGCTTTTTCCTGCTAATCCTAGCATGATAAAGAAGATTCAAAGAGAGTGAGATGCCAGCTCCTTTCATTCAGTCAGTAGCTTCAAACATTTCTGGTATATGAAAAACATGTTTTTCAATGGCAAAAATCAATGAATATTGTAAATGCACAAACAGTAATATCTCCACATTGCACGGTGCAATTCTGAAATTTTTAGCTTTTTCCTGTTAATCCTAGCATGATAAAGAAGATTCAAAGAGAGTGAGATGCCAGCTCCTTTCATTCAGTCAGTAGCTTCAAACATTTCTGGTATATGAAAAACATGTTTTTCAATGGCAAAAATCAATGAATATTGTAAATGCACAAACAGTAATATCTCCACATTGCACGGTGCAATTCTGAAATTTTTAGCTTTTTCCTGTTAATCCTAGCATGATAAAGAAGATTCAAAGAGAGTGAGATGCCAGCTCCTTTCATTCAGTCAGTAGCTTCAAACATTTCTGGTATATGAAAAACATGTTTTTCAATGGCAAAAATCAATGAATATTGTAAATGCACAAACAGTAATATCTCCACATTGCAAGGTGCAATTCTGAAATTTTTTGCTTTTTCCTGCTAATCCTAGCATGATAAAGAAGATTCAAAGAGAGTGAGATGCCAGCTCCTTTCATTCAGTCAGTAGCTTCAAACATTTCTGGTATATGAAAAACATGTTTTTCAATGGCAAAAATCAATGAATATTGTAAATGCACAAACAGTAATATCTCAACATTGCACGGTGCAATTCTGAAATTTTTAGCTTTTTCCTGTTAATCCTAGCATGATAAAGAAGATTCAAAGAGAGTGAGATGCCAGCTCCTTTCATTCAGTCAGTAGCTTCAAACATTTCTGGTATATGAAAAACATGTTTTTCAATGGCAAAAATCAATGAATATTGTAAATGCACAAACAGTAATATCTCCACATTGCAAGGTGCAATTCTGAAATTTTTTGCTTTTTCCTGTTAATCCTAGCATGATAAAGAAGATTCAAAGAGAGTGAGATGCCAGCTCCTTTCATTCAGTCAGTAGCTTCAAACATTTCTGGTATATGAAAAACATGTTTTTCAATGGCAAAAATCAATGAATATTGTAAATGCACAAACAGTAATATCTCCACATTGCAAGGTGCAATTCTGAAATTTTTTGCTTTTTCCTGCTAATCCTAGCATGATAAAGAAGATTCAAAGAGAGTGAGATGCCAGCTCCTTTCATTCAGTCAGTAGCTTCAAACATTTCTGGTATATGAAAAACATGTTTTTCAATGGCAAAAATCAATGAATATTGTAAATGCACAAACAGTAATATCTCCACATTGCACGGTGCAATCTGAAATTTTTAGCTTTTTCCTGTTAATCCTAGCATGATAAAGAAGATTCAAAGAGAGTGAGATGCCAGCTCCTTTCATTCAGTCAGTAGCTTCAAACATTTCTGGTATATGAAAAACATGTTTTTCAATGGCAAAAATCAATGAATATTGTAAATGCACAAACAGTAATATCTCCACATTGCAAGGTGCAATTCTGAAATTTTTTGCTTTTCCTGCTAATCCTAGCATGATAAAGAAGATTCAAAGAGAGTGAGATGCCAGCTCCTTTCATTCAGTCAGTAGCTTCAAACATTTCTGGTATATGAAAAACATGTTTTTCAATGGCAAAAATCAATGAATATTGTAAATGCACAAACAGTAATATCTCAACATTGCACGGTGCAATTCTGAAATTTTTAGCTTTTTCCTGTTAATCCTAGCATGATAAAGAAGATTCAAAGAGATTGAGATGCCAGCTCCTTTCATTCAGTCAGTAGCTTCAAACATTTCTGGTATATGAAAAACATGTTTTTCAATGGCAAAAATCAATGAATATTGTAAATGCACAAACAGTAATATCTCCACATTGCAAGGTGCAATTCTGAAATTTTTTGCTTTTTCCTGTTAATCCTAGCATGATAAAGAAGATTCAAAGAGAGTGAGATGCCAGCTCCTTTCATTCAGTCAGTAGCTTCAAACATTTCTGGTATATGAAAAACATGTTTTTCAATGGCAAAAATCAATGAATATTGTAAATGCACAAACAGTAATTTCTCCGCATTGCAAGGTGCAATTCTGAAATTTTTTGCTTTTTCCTGCTCCTCTTAGCATGATAAAGAAGATTCAAAGAGAGTGAGATGCCAGCTCCTTTCATTCAGTCAGTAGCTTCAATCATTTCTGGACGTTTTTCAATGGCAAAAATCAATGAATATTGTAAATGCACAAACAGTAATTTCTCCGCATTGCAAGGTGCAATTCTGAAATTTTTTGCTTTTTCCTGCTCCTCTTAGCATGATAAAGAAGATTCAAAGAGAGTGAGATGCCAGCTCCTTTCATTCAGTCAGTAGCTTCAATCATTTCTGGACGTTTTTCAATGGCAAAAATCAATGAATATTGTAAATGCACAAACAGTAATTTCTCCGCATTGCAAGGTGCAATTCTGAAATTTTTGCTTTCTCCTGCTCCTCTTAGTATGATAAAGAAGATTCAAAGAGAGTGAGATGCCAGCTCCTTTCATTCAGTCAGTAGCTTCAAACATTTCTGGTATATGAAAAACATGTTTTTCAATGGCAAAAATCAATGAATATTGTAAATGCACAAACAGTAATATCTCCACATTGCACGGTGCAATTCTGAAATTTTTAGCTTTTTCCTGTTAATCCTAGCATGATAAAGAAGATTCAAAGAGGTTGAGATGCCAGCTCCTTTCATTCAGTCAGTAGCTTCAAACATTTCTGGTATATGAAAAACATGTTTTTCAATGGCAAAAATCAATGAATATTGTAAATGCACAAACAGTAATATCTCCACATTGCAAGGTGCAATTCTGAAATTTTTTGCTTTTTCCTGTTAATCCTAGCATGATAAAGAAGATTCAAAGAGAGTGAGATGCCAGCTCCTTTCATTCAGTCAGTAGCTTCAAACATTTCTGGTATATGAAAAACATGTTTTTCAATGGCAAAAATCAATGAATATTGTAAATGCACAAACAGTAATATCTCCACATTGCAAGGTGCAATTCTGAAATTTTTTGCTTTTCCTGTTAATCCTAGCATGATAAAGAAGATTCAAAGAGAGTGAGATGCCAGCTCCTTTCATTCAGTCAGTAGCTTCAAACATTTCTGGTATATGAAAAACATGTTTTTCAATGGCAAAAATCAATGAATATTGTAAATGCACAAACAGTAATATCTCCACATTGCAAGGAGCAATTCTGAAATTTTTTGCTTTTCCTGCTAATCCTAGCATGATAAAGAAGATTCAAAGAGAGTGAGATGCCAGCTCCTTTCATTCAGTCAGTAGCTTCAAACATTTCTGGTATATGAAAAACATGTTTTTCAATGGCAAAAATCAATGAATATTGTAAATGCACAAACAGTAATATCTCCACATTGCACGGTGCAATTCTGAAATTTTTAGCTTTTTCCTGTTAATCCTAGCATGATAAAGAAGATTCAAAGAGAGTGAGATGCCAGCTCCTTTCATTCAGTCAGTAGCTTCAAACATTTCTGGTATATGAATAACATGATGTTTTTCAATGGCGGCAAAAATCAATGAATATTGTAAATGCACAAACAGTAATTTCTCCGCATTGCAAGGTGCAATTCTGAAATTTTTTGCTTTTTCCTGCTCCTCTTAGCATGATAAAGAAGATTCAAAGAGAGTGAGATGCCAGCTCCTTTCATTCAGTCAGTAGCTTCAATCATTTCTGGACGTTTTTCAATGGCAAAAATCAATGAATATTGTAAATGCACAAACAGTAATTTCTCCGCATTGCAAGGTGCAATTCTGAAATTTTTTGCTTTTTCCTGCTCCTCTTAGCATGATAAAGAAGATTCAAAGAGAGTGAGATGCCAGCTCCTTTCATTCAGTCAGTAGCTTCAAACATTTCTGGTATATGAAAAACATGTTTTTCAATGGCAAAAATCAATGAATATTGTAAATGCACAAACAGTAATATCTCCACATTGCAAGGTGCAATTCTGAAATTTTTTGCTTTTTCCTGCTAATCCTAGCATGATAAAGAAGATTCAAAGAGAGTGAGATGCCAGCTCCTTTCATTCAGTCAGTAGCTTCAAACATTTCTGGTATATGAAAAACATGTTTTTCAATGGCAAAAATCAATGAATATTGTAAATGCACAAACAGTAATATCTCCACATTGCAAGGTGCAATTCTGAAATTTTTAGCTTTTTCCTGTTAATCCTAGCATGATAAAGAAGATTCAAAGAGAGTGAGATGCCAGCTCCTTTCATTCAGTCAGTAGCTTCAAACATTTCTGGTATATGAAAAAACATGTTTTCAATGGCAAAAATCAATGAATATTGTAAATGCACAAACAGTAATATCTCCACATTGCAAGGTGCAATTCTGAAATTTTTTGCTTTTTCCTGCTAATCCTAGCATGATAAAGAAGATTCAAAGAGAGTGAGATGCCAGCTCCTTTCATTCAGTCAGTAGCTTCAAACATTTCTGGTATATGAAAAACATGTTTTTCAATGGCAAAAATCAATGAATATTGTAAATGCACAAACAGTAATATCTCCACATTGCAAGGTGCAATTCTGAAATTTTTTGCTTTTTCCTGCTAATCCTAGCATGATAAAGAAGATTCAAAGAGAGTGAGATGCCAGCTCCTTTCATTCAGTCAGTAGCTTCAAACATTTCTGGTATATGAAAAACATGTTTTTCAATGGCAAAAATCAATGAATATTGTAAATGCACAAACAGTAATTTCTCCACATTGCACGGTGCAATTCTGAAATTTTAGCTTTTTCCTGTTAATCCTAGCATGATAAAGAAGATTCAAAGAGAGTGAGATGCCAGCTCCTTTCATTCAGTCAGTAGCTTCAAACATTTCTGGTATATGAAAAACATGTTTTTCAATGGCAAAAATCAATGAATATTGTAAATGCACAAACAGTAATATCTCCACATTGCAAGGTGCAATTCTGAAATTTTTTGCTTTTTCCTGCTAATCCTAGCATGATAAAGAAGATTCAAAGAGAGTGAGATGCCAGCTCCTTTCATTCAGTCAGTAGCTTCAAACATTTCTGGTATATGAAAAACATGTTTTTCAATGGCAAAAATCAATGAATATTGTAAATGCACAAACAGTAATATCTCCACATTGCAAGGTGCAATTCTGAAATGTTTTGCTTTTTCCTGCTAATCCTAGCATGATAAAGAAGATTCAAAGAGAGTGAGATGCCAGCTCCTTTCATTCAGTCAGTAGCTTCAAACATTTCTGGTATATGAAAAACATGTTTTTCAATGGCAAAAATCAATGAATATTGTAAATGCACAAACAGTAATATCTCCACATTGCACGGTGCAATTCTGAAATTTTTAGCTTTTTCCTGTTAATCCTAGCATGATAAAGAAGATTCAAAGAGAGTGAGATGCCAGCTCCTTTCATTCAGTCAGTAGCTTCAAACATTTCTGGTATATGAAAAACATGTTTTTCAATGGCAAAAATCAATGAATATTGTAAATGCACAAACAGTAATATCTCCACATTGCACGGTGCAATTCTGAAATTTTTAGCTTTTTCCTGTTAATCCTAGCATGATAAAGAAGATTCAAAGAGAGTGAGATGCCAGCTCCTTTCATTCAGTCAGTAGCTTCAAACATTTCTGGTATATGAAAAACATGTTTTTCAATGGCAAAAATCAATGAATATTGTAAATGCACAAACAGTAATATCTCCACATTGCAAGGTGCAATTCTGAAATTTTTTGCTTTTTCCTGCTAATCCTAGCATGATAAAGAAGATTCAAAGAGAGTGAGATGCCAGCTCCTTTCATTCAGTCAGTAGCTTCAAACATTTCTGGTATATGAAAAACATGTTTTTCAATGGCAAAAATCAATGAATATTGTAAATGCACAAACAGTAATATCTCAACATTGCACGGTGCAATTCTGAAATTTTTAGCTTTTTCCTGTTAATCCTAGCATGATAAAGAAGATTCAAAGAGAGTGAGATGCCAGCTCCTTTCATTCAGTCAGTAGCTTCAAACATTTCTGGTATATGAAAAACATGTTTTTCAATGGCAAAAATCAATGAATATTGTAAATGCACAAACAGTAATATCTCCACATTGCAAGGTGCAATTCTGAAATTTTTTGCTTTTTCCTGTTAATCCTAGCATGATAAAGAAGATTCAAAGAGAGTGAGATGCCAGCTCCTTTCATTCAGTCAGTAGCTTCAAACATTTCTGGTATATGAAAAACATGTTTTTCAATGGCAAAATCAATGAATATTGTAAATGCACAAACAGTAATATCTCCACATTGCAAGGTGCAATTCTGAAATTTTTTGCTTTTTCCTGCTAATCCTAGCATGATAAAGAAGATTCAAAGAGAGTGAGATGCCAGCTCTTTCATTCAGTCAGTAGCTTCAAACATTTCTGGTATATGAAAAACATGTTTTTCAATGGCAAAAATCAATGAATATTGTAAATGCACAAACAGTAATATCTCCACATTGCACGGTGCAATTCTGAAATTTTTAGCTTTTTCCTGTTATCCTAGCATGATAAAGAAGATTCAAAGAGAGTGAGATGCCAGCTCCTTTCATTCAGTCAGTAGCTTCAAACATTTCTGGTATATGAAAAACATGTTTTTCAATGGCAAAAATCAATGAATATTGTAAATGCACAAACAGTAATATCTCCACATTGCAAGGTGCAATTCTGAAATTTTTTGCTTTTCCTGCTAATCCTAGCATGATAAAGAAGATCAAAAGAGAGTGAGATGCCAGCTCCTTTCATTCAGTCAGTAGCTTCAAACATTTCTGGTATATGAAAAACATGTTTTTCAATGGCAAAAATCAATGAATATTGTAAATGCACAAACAGTAATATCTCAACATTGCACGGTGCAATTCTGAAATTTTTAGCTTTTTCCTGTTAATCCTAGCATGATAAAGAAGATTCAAAGAGATTGAGATGCCAGCTCCTTCATTCAGTCAGTAGCTTCAAACATTTCTGGTATATGAAAAACATGTTTTTCAATGGCAAAATCAATGAATATTGTAAATGCACAAACAGTAATATCTCCACATTGCAAGGTGCAATTCTGAAATTTTTTGCTTTTTCCTGTTAATCCTAGCATGATAAAGAAGATTCAAAGAGAGTGAGATGCCAGCTCCTTTCATTCAGTCAGTAGCTTCAAACATTTCTGGTATATGAAAAACATGTTTTTCAATGGCAAAAATCAATGAATATTGTAAATGCACAAACAGTAATTTCTCCGCATTGCAAGGTGCAATTCTGAAATTTTTTGCTTTTTCCTGCTCCTCTTAGCATGATAAAGAAGATTCAAAGAGAGTGAGATGCCAGCTCCTTTCATTCAGTCAGTAGCTTCAATCATTTCTGGACGTTTTTCAATGGCAAAAATCAATGAATATTGTAAATGCACAAACAGTAATTTCTCCGCATTGCAAGGTGCAATTCTGAAATTTTTTGCTTTTTCCTGCTCCTCTTAGCATGATAAAGAAGATTCAAAGAGAGTGAGATGCCAGCTCCTTTCATTCAGTCAGTAGCTTCAATCATTTCTGGACGTTTTTCAATGGCAAAAATCAATGAATATTGTAAATGCACAAACAGTAATTTCTCCGCATTGCAAGGTGCAATTCTGAAATTTTTTGCTTTCTCCTGCTCCTCTTAGTATGATAAAGAAGATTCAAAGAGAGTGAGATGCCAGCTCCTTTCATTCAGTCAGTAGCTTCAAACATTTCTGGTATATGAAAAACATGTTTTTCAATGGCAAAAATCAATGAATATTGTAAATGCACAAACAGTAATATCTCCACATTGCACGGGGGCAATTCTGAAATTTTTAGCTTTTTCCTGTTAATCCTAGCATGATAAAGAAGATTCAAAGAGGTTGAGATGCCAGCTCCTTTCATTCAGTCAGTAGCTTCAAACATTTCTGGTATATGAAAAACATGTTTTTCAATGGCAAAAATCAATGAATATTGTAAATGCACAAACAGTAATATCTCCACATTGCAAGGTGCAATTCTGAAATTTTTTGCTTTTTCCTGTTAATCCTAGCATGATAAAGAAGATTCAAAGAGAGTGAGATGCCAGCTCCTTTCATTCAGTCAGTAGCTTCAAACATTTCTGGTATATGAAAAACATGTTTTTCAATGGCAAAAATCAATGAATATTGTAAATGCACAAACAGTAATATCTCCACATTGCAAGGTGCAATTCTGAAATTTTTTGCTTTTTCCTGGTTAATCCTAGCATGATAAAGAAGATTCAAAGAGAGTGAGATGCCAGCTCCTTTCATTCAGTCAGTAGCTTCAAACATTTCTGGTATATGAAAAACATGTTTTTCAATGGCAAAAATCAATGAATATTGTAAATGCACAAACAGTAATATCTCCACATTGCAAGGAGCAATTCTGAAATTTTTTGCTTTTTCTGCTAATCCTAGCATGATAAAGAAGATTCAAAGAGAGTGAGATGCCAGCTCCTTT